>NC_062189.1:947500-1002500 GCF_912470025.1 Vespa velutina | reverse complement strand
TTTTGTAATAATTACAGATGTGGAATAGTCTACATAGAAGCGGACGTTTTTCGATCGCTATCAAAATTGGAAATATTAAGTTTGTACGACAACGAACTCGATTGTATTCCTATTGACGAATTAACATTCCTCAGATCGTTGAGGAGCATACGAATAAATGAAAATCCTTGGTTATGCGAATGCAAACGAAAATTAGAAAGATTCTTTCGCGAGCGACATATTTTCGAAAATGTTGGAACTGAAGAAAAAATTATGCCTGTATATAAAAGTTCGCGACAATGTATGGAAAAGATTAATATTTTTGTTAATTCGAGACATCCGACTAATTCGAATACAAAAATTTTGGAAGAAGTGAGTAAACGTCAAAATTATTGACAAATTATTTACACCGAAAAAGTTATATTTTTTAATGGAACAAAAATTCTTTTTTTGAATCTCTATATATATGTGTCTCTATATACATACAAAAAAAAAAAAATATATATATATATATACGTTCCCTTTTTTTATATTTAAACGAAAAGAAAATATCCACACGTATTTGCACAAATTTTATTTATTATTATTACAGGGAGGAGAGTTTCAAACCTCGACACTTCGTTCGTTAGACCGTCTTCCAGATAAAACAACCTGGATCGAATTGTCCGACCTAAAGTTAGATGTAATTCCGTCCTATACGTTTTTCCGGTTTGGAAATACCTTAAGAAGTTTGGAATTTCGCAATTGCATTATCGAAAAAATCGAACCAAATGCATTTGCTGGATTATACAAATTGGAACGTTTGTCGTTCGTTAATAATGATTTACCAAGAATAGAAACTAATTGGTTCCGAGATCTCGTTAATTTGCATAGATTGATCATCGCAAGGAATGAGATAGAATATATTCATGAATATACCTTCTGGCATTTGAGAAATAATCTTAAATATCTTGATATACGTAATAATCATTTACGTTGTTTATCGATCGAAGAGATTAAAAGATTAATAAAATTAGATAGATTAGATGCTACTGGTAATCCATGGAATTGTACTTGTCGTGAGAATTTGGAAAAAATTCTATTGAAAATGAATATTGGATTTGAGATAAGCGTTGGTAAATGTTACGACGACGAAAGTCAAATATTATCTGTTATAGAAGAACGACATAGAAATCAGGTAAATATAGATATTAAATTACTTTTATAATCTTTTGATCGATACTAATTACTAAGATGCGAAATTATATTCGATATGATTTTCAATTTTTCAATTGTTATTTAGACGAGCGTAAAAACGAATTCGATAACTGGAAGCATACATTGGGGATCGTTCGAAGAGAGTTTGAACGAGAACACAAATGTTAGCGTATTAATACCAGTTACAACGACAATGTCTACGACCCAAGTAGAAGTAACACAACAATCAACAACCAAATTTATTAATACCAGTAATATTATTACCACATTAGAACCTACGATACACAATGGAACCTGTACTTTGGATAATAATTCTCAACAAGTATATATTTGTACTGGTTTGACCTCAATCAATCCGGTGAATTCAATAGATATCAGAGCAGAAGAAATTATAATTGTTTTGTCTAATATACCGGTAATACCACCAGAATCTTTTCAACGTTTCAAGGGTTATTTAAAAAAATTAGAATTTCATGATTGCGGAATCGAAAAAATTGCGACCGGTGCCTTTATCGGACTCTACAATCTCGAGTATCTATCAATATATAATAACGCATTGGAATCATTTAAAAAAGATTATCTGATAGGTCTGACGACGAACTTGAAATATTTAAATCTTTCAAGGAATCGTATATCAAAGATCGACAATGACGTTTTTGATCTTTTCCCAAATCTCATCGGGCTCGATATTTCCGACAATGCAATGAATTGTATTGGCATAGAACACATAGAACATCGATTGGTTTATTTGAAATCGTTCAAAGTAATTGGTAATCCTTGGAGTTGTCTTTGTAGTGTCAAATTGACTGAATTTTTGGATAAACGAAATTTGCCATACGATAAGAATACATTGATCGATAAATCGGAGTGTTATGGTACACGCGAATCATCCTCGACTGTCTCGCCATCGACACCATTTTTAACGACAAAGCCAACGTTGATTATAACGAGTACAAAAGAAGAAGAAACACCGAGTACAATAGAAGGTGTTTGTACTTATCATAGAAAAGATAATAATGAATTTACATACGTTTGTACAGGTGGAAATATATTACTTTTTAATACGATTCCAAATGAGGTAACGGCTATTGAGTTTCACGAAGGACATTTACCACGTTTACCTGCTGGTACATTATCAAAATTCGTTAATTTACGTAAATTACTTATTAGAAATTCTGGTTTAAGTACAATCGAGCCAAAAGCATTCGACGATCTGAAGGAACTTAAAATATTGGCTATACAAGATAATCCATTGACTATGGTCGATGGTACCTGGTTGAATTTGAACGAACTCGAGAGACTCGATTTACGTGGTAACACGATAAGATATATCGCACCGCAATCCTTTCGTAATCTTTCAAAATTACAATATCTCAATTTGGAAGGTAACGATTTGAAATGCATATTTACGAGTGATATAAACGAAATGCCGGAAATTCATATAATAGAATATTCGGGTAATCCGCTTAAATGGAAATGCAGATTGGAATTGGAGCAATTTTTGGAAATGCGTAAAATTAAATTCGTTAAGATCGAGAAATCGTGCGAAGGAAAGACATATATGAGGAATGTACTTTGGCAAAATCAATCGGTTTATTACTACGAGGAGTGTCAGTCGTGTTCGTCAGGTTCCAGAATCAAATTCTCAATGATACTGCCAATGTTTATTATATATTTAAAATTTTATCGTTTATAAATAACAAACAAGGGCGATCACGAAAAATGAAATGCGATCGATAATCCAATTTCTGAAATTTATGAACGTCCTATAAGAGCATACGATAGTTTCTTAAAATCTTCCATATTGAAAAGTTCAAAGAATTCGTATGAATTTTTCAAGAATTAGATTTTAAAACAGAATCTCGATCATATTGTAATATTGATTATTTATTAATCCAAACGAAAAAAGAAAAAAGAAAGAGAAAAAAAACAACCATGATGTATACCGAGTATATTTAAAAAATAGAATACTTACAGATATTCAACAATGTTGCTGTATAACACGCTTAATAACGTTGTGATGTTAATGATTATTTAATTAATCGATTAATTTATTCTGTTCATTAGAATTTTTAAATAATTATTCATTAATTAACGGGACCACCGAAAAACTTTAACCACCTTAGTATATATATATATATATACTAAATCTACTTTGTGTGCAGGAAATCAGTTGAAAGCGTAATATATAATATATTTATTTACTTATTATTAATCTACTTATTTTATTTTCTTTATTTTAATATATATAAATAAATTTTTTATTTAAATTATTTATAATAAAAAAATGAGATCTACACATATAGAAAAAAAGCTGTGAAAAAAACTGCCTGTTATATCGGCCCATATACAAGGCCCAAAGTTTTAATCTAATTTTATATAAATTATAGTTTATTTTTCTTTCCCCCTTTTTCTTTTTCTTTTCTTCTATTCTTTTCCCATCGATACGAACATCCAGTATATATTTATTTTTTTCTTTTTTTTTTTTTTTTTTTTTTTATGCCATTAATAAATACACACGATAAATTTAATTACGCATATACACGCATAAGAATATAACGTTTTTGTGTATAATTAATATTAATGTAAAAACAAAGTAGATATTAAAATTGATAGACTAGTTAATCACATTGCTGAAATACTCATACGTAATTTATTTTCTATTTAAATAAATAATTTAACGCCAATAAATTCTCTTATAAATCATTCGTACAAACCTTATTTCAAAGTATTATGATAAAATGCATATAAAATAATACAAATAATTTGTATTAAATTATAAGAATTATAAAAAGAAATTTAAGATTAGAATTAACACATATTTATTGCTTTTTTATTTCTTAAATAAGGATGTTTTAATAAAATATAAAAAATGGTTTCGTCAGATTGCCCGGCTAGCTCAGTCGGTAGAGCATGAGACTCTTAATCTCAGGGTCGTGGGTTCGAGCCCCACGTTGGGCGAGTTTTTTTTTTTTTATCATTATTTAAACTCACCTTATTTGTCTGTCGTTCTAATTAAATAAACTCAGACGATTAAAAAAAATATTTTTTTTTATCATCTCTGGTAAATAATTTTTCGTCTGAGAGAAAGAAAAAAAAATTTCACATAGCAGAGCGTGGTTTCGATCCACGGACCTCTGGGTTATGGGCCCAGCACGCTTCCACTGCGCCACTCTGCTGTTATGACTTTCGTAGTTTATACGTATAATTTTATTTACCAACAACGTTCTATGATATTTAAATAAATTTATATTAATATTTAGAACAAATATAAATAATTGTAAATATGGAACAAAGCAATTTAATATTTTCCTGTAATTAATAGACAAAGATAGAAGTATAATTCTCGTACATTTTATCGATTTGCCATCTAACAATGTACACCGAAGTGCCATCTAACGATGTAAACGCTAAATCTAATACAACGTTCTTACTTTATCTACATATTTTATTTGTACAAATGGTAAAAAAGTTTTATCACATTTTCTGACGGTAAAAAGAAAATTTCTGCTGATACAAATATATCTAAGATTTATATCAATTAATAGCAATCAGTAAGAGCTAATTCAATTTAATAATTATATATTCAAGTAATTATTATTATTTTTTTTCTTTTTTTTTTTTTTTTTTGTTTTTTTTATAATCTTTTCATAAATTTTTTGTACTTATTATCATCGATAGATGACATTAGTATCGTGATTTTATCTTACTGTAATATGGTCATGGCAGTACGTAAACATATCAAGAAGAGAAGATACATTTTTTCAACAGATAAATTTGTTTATAATATATATTTATATTCTACATATTCTATAACGATTATATATATACATTTTTTTTTTATTTTTTTTTTTATTTTTGTTTTTATTTTTTTTTTTTTGTTTTCATTTTTTTTTTTTTTTGTTTTTAGAACAATCTATCGATGGAATCAAAATATTTTGTTTCAAAGAAACGACGTATACATTTTTTATCGAACGACTCTTGAAAAAAAAAAAAGATAATATTATATATAAAAAAAATCAGTACGTATTCTTAATTGTTATTTTTAAATACATTTAATAATTATTGCAAAATATTTCAAAACTTTGAGAAAATATATTCGATCGTAAAATAAATGTTATTTGACTATAGTAGTATCATCTAACTGTACTAGAGTGTTACTGTGTAAGGGTAGTGTGTGTGTGTGTATTCTACCTTTCTCTCTTTATCTACTTTTCAGAGTTGTGTGTGTGTGTGTGTGTGTGTGCATAAACACACACGCAACAGAGAGAGATAGCAATATATATACATACATGTACAAATATCATATAGCTAACTTCCTTCTTATTCGTTTATCCGCGTTATACGTGTGTGTACGTATGTGTGTTAACATGAAGATGGGAACATATGACGCAATCGATGACACATATCGACTGCGGAATTTTATTCGGAATAAAAGGAAATGAGGAAAGAAATATATAGAAATTTTAACGTTTGTATTTCGTACAATTGTCCGAAACATAAATAAAAGAAAAAATATATGTGCGTGTGTGTACGTGCGTGCATGTGTGTGTGTGTGTGTGTGTGTGTGTGTGTGTATGTATATATATATATATATCATTTCTGTTATACACGACACTCGAAAGATGAAACTAACATACGAGTCTCTCTCTTATCCCACTTGTGTGCGAAGCGAAAGTCGCCAGCTGGCAACGCTATTTTGAACGTTTTGCGACGTTGCCGATAATCAAATCGAACAAGTTCAAACGTGTGTGCCCCGCGTTATTTAGCTCGTGGAAAGAGAAGATAGCTTAGCGGAATATCGTTGACACAAGAGAACGTTTTTTTTTCTTTTTTCTTTTTTCATATCTATTTATTTATCAATTTTAAATATTTTTCCGACATTATTTCAATGCGTAAACTCGTAGGAAAAATAAAATTAGTTTATATAATATATTTATTTATTTTTCGTCTCTAAGTTTCCTATCGATATCCTTTGTCCTTCGTTGGTTAATTTTGTATATAATCTTTTTGAATATTCTTTCGTCAAATGACACAGATCATACGTATTATTCGTATAATATATACGTGTATTAGTATTTCTACTTTTGTACATATATATATATATATATATGTGGACAGTATGAGTTAAGAAAAAAAATGTAATAAAAAAGAACAAAGAAATGAATATTTGAATAGAAAAAAAAAAAAAAAAAAGAAAAAAAAGAAAAACAAAAAAGTATGCCAAAACGAAATACAATCGTAACGAAATATAATCGTAAATGAATATAATATCAAGGCGTAAAAGAGATAGAGATAGAAAAGCTATGTCTATAACGTTATGCCGACGATAACTCTCTGGACAATTTTCCTAACAACAGCCGAATCACCGTTGTTTCGTCCCATAGCTGGACAAGAAGTGTAGTTTCGGACTCCTAAGGTAAAGGATCCGGCAACATTGTAACTGCGTGAGACGACATGCGCGGCACGAATAGCACCATGGATGAGCCTCAGCGTGTGTTGTTATGGCGCGGTGTGGCGGGGCTTGGGATGATATAGAGGAGGGGCGTGCGGTGGAGAGAAGCAGTTGTGGAAAGAGTTGTCGGGTAGAAGGGTGAGGGGAAGGAAATAAAAGTTTCCACGATGGTGGGGGTATAGTTCGAGCGAGCAGCCATGCAGGAAGGATTGTATGTTTGCGTTCGTGTATGATATGTGTGTGTGTGTGTGTATGTGGCTGCGTATTTATGTGTGTGTGTGAGCTCGCTGATTGTAGGGACAAAGTCGGTTCTACGTATACGTATATATAATATCTCTATGTATGTATATGTATGATGTATATGTGTATGTTTACGTATACATTAATCGCGTCCGTCTACGACGTCACCAAGAGGGGAAGCTCCTCTGTCGGACGGCGAAGAGTTAAACAGAAATTTTCGTAGGAGTTTGTTGGAGGAGTTGAATCTAGTTCCCTTTTTAAACCCAGAGCGCGCTCGAACGAAGGTCCACCGCAATCGCGTTGAAACACTATCATCGCATTTACCGTACAAGGTTTATATATTCGTCGAACGTCGTTGGGGGGATTACGTTCGCATGTGTACGCGACACTTCGTGTTTTTGAATATATGTATATATATATATATATATATATGTATATATATGTATATATATTTGTTTGTAAAGAATCGTTTAAATATTCCCGAATGATCATTTATGATAATCGATTAATCGCTTAAACGTGATTAATTCACGTTTGGGAGAGTCAGTTTATTCATTTTCTATAAACTGATATATCCACTTTCTTACGTTCGAATTCACGTTACATTCTTGAGATATCTCGATGTACGTCAAATACATCGAACGACGAAATCGCGCATATAAATATTCTTTTTTGTTTTTATTTTCTTGTTTTGTTTCGTTTTTTTTTCTTTTTTCTTTTTTTTTTTCTTTTTTACAAGAACAACGCATATAAATTATCGGTTCGATCGAGTAAACGTTTTAATTTATCTTGCGACGTCAGAATTCAGACGTTGAAGCAAAGAAATCGTTCAAAGTTCGATTAGTTAGGAATTTTAACTGTTCGATATTTAGTCGAGACTATTCGCTGAATCGAAACTCTTTCTTATCGTTCCTCCTCGTGTCGCGCGTTTAAACGTATTTCGATTTCTTAGAAAGCGCGTTTGATTTTTATCACAATGTAAAACGCGTTATATGAATCATCATTATCCCACTAGATAGCAGAAATATTTCCGATCGGACTGTTTTAGCGGGGTTTTACAAAACGAAGATATTAACGAAAGAAGGAAAGAAAAGAAAAAAAGAAACAAAAAGATAAAAAAAGGAAAGAAAAGAAAAGGAAATACGCGATTTAAGGTATTTTTGAAAATATTCGAACATATAGAAAGTTTGTAAGATATAGGAGAGCAGCAGTGGCGGCGCGATTCCAGTGGATATATGCGCTCGTGTTTCTCAGTGAAATCGGCGTAGAAGGAAAGAGAAAGACAGAGCGATACAGATAGATAGAGAGAGAGAAAGAGAGAGAGATAGATAGAAAAAGAGTGCACGCGCGCTTGTGAGAAAGAGATAAAGAGACCGCGCGCGCGAGAGAGAGAGAGAGGGAGAGAGCGAGCGAGTGAGTGAGTGAGTGAGGGATCCCCTTCCACGACAACGAGAGACGCGTCTCTACGAGTACGGCCCTATCCCCACCGTTTATACGCCGAGGTTGCCACCGCTATTCTTCGCGGGGCCATGATTGCGCGAGTGTGCGTGCGTCTGTTGAACTACGCGCGACCAGCCCAGTGCTGCTAGTAAATGTAAGCCTTCCGTTCCCGTATACGTGTCGAAAGAAAGAAAGAAATAGAGAGAGAGAGAGAAAGAGAGAGAAAGAGAGAGAGAGAGAGAGAGAAAGAGGTGAGAAAGAGAGAGAGAGAGAGAGAGAGAGAGCGCGCTAGAGTTTCAGTCAGCGCGAGAAAATATTCTCTCGTTAATTTGGCTAACCATCATGCCGTTAAGTATCGGGGTTAATTTAAGAGTGACCGGCCACTGTAATCAAGGCGGTCGTAAGTACATGGAGGACATGTTCAGCGTGGCCTATCAACAGACACCGGACGACAAGGATTTGGAATACGCCTTCTTTGGTATTTTCGACGGCCATGGGGGCGGCGAGGCTGCGGCATTTGCAAAGGAACATCTCATGGATATTATCGTCAAGCAAAAAAATTTTTGGAGTGAACGTGACGAGGATGTACTACGGGCCATCAGGGACGGATATGTGAATACGCATTATGCGATGTGGCGGGAGCTTGGTAATGGATAGTCAACAGTATTTATATTCTTTTTTTTTTCTTCCTTCTCTATCTCTCTATCTATCTCTCTCTCTCTCTCTCTCTATCTTTCTCTTTTCTGCACCTCTCTATCTCTCTGTCTCTATCTGTATCCGTATCTGTCTATCTTTTTCTTCGTTCCTCTCTTTCACCGTGTAATGACGATTATTCGATGTGATAAAAGTCAAAATGAAAGAGGTTAAGCTTATTACTTGTTTCTTTTTCTAACCTTTTTTCCCTCCATTTTTTTTAATAATCTGCCCGTTGGCCCGCGTATTTCCCCCACTATTTTCTTCTTGATACTGATTACGTTAGAACTTACATAGGTTATGTAATTCCGTTGTTAACCTAAAACTGTCGAATTCTAATTGAGTTTCAAATGTTTCGGTAAATGATACAAATGTAAATATTATTAAAGTTATATCAATCGTATTAAGATAATTATTTTGTTAAGTCTAAGAAATATATATATACATATATATGTATATATATATATATATATATTATATACGTAGCATATATATGTATATATGTATATTCTCCCAATGTATAACTGTAGTGAAATAATACTTTTTAAACAGACAAATGGCCAAGAACTGCATCTGGATTACCATCTACTGCTGGCACTACAGCAAGCATAGCTTTTATAAGAAAAGGAAAAATTTATATCGGTCACGTAGGCGATTCCGGAATAATATTGGGACATCAACCTGATGGAGATCCACAATGGCGTGCAAAAGCGTTGACGAAAGATCATAAACCCGAAAGTGGTCCAGAAATGATACGCATACAGGAGTCTGGTGGAAAAGTTGTTAGTAAATCAGGCGTTCCAAGAGTCGTTTGGAATAGGCCAAGAATAGGACATAAAGGTCCTGTTAGAAGATCGACTCATATAGATGAAATTCCTTTTCTAGCCGTTGCTAGATCCTTAGGTACATTCCAATCGTTTATCGTAATGCAGACATGAAAAGAAGATTGGAGTTGTTATTTATAGAAGATTATGATAACCTGGTAAAGAAAAAAAAAATGTATTCTATGCTTCATAGGTGATCTTTGGAGTTACAATTCAGAACTAGATACATTTATAGTGTCTCCAGAACCAGATGTTAAGGTAGTTGCGGTCGATGTCAAATCATATCGATGTCTTATTTTTGGAACAGATGGTTTATGGAATATGTTGACTCCCCAAGCGGCTGTAGCTATTGTTCAGGCCGCAGAAATGCACAATGAGAAACACATTATAGCTTCTCAACAAACTGGCAATGGGGTATGTTTGAAATTAGATGGAAATCTCAAAAATGCATTTCCATCTACATACCTTAAATAAATATATATACATATATACATTTCTCGATAGCAGGCTGATGTGCAAATGTGGATAAATCCTTCTAAAAGTTTAGTAGATAGAGCATTAGAAAGATGGTCGTCTACTAGATTACGGGCTGATAATACAAGCGTTGTCACTGTTATGTTAGATCCTCCAGGACCTTCTCGTAGCGAGGTAAAGGTTTATTCTTTTCTTTTTTTTTTTTTTTTTTTCTTTTTTTTTTTTATTTTCTTTTATAGAGAAACAATGTCTTTTATATTCATTGTTTTACAAATTCTTTTATATTCATATGTTCGATTTATTCTTTTTAAAGGTATTACTGAATCAAAAGAAAGAACGCGTGCTCTCACCAAAAAGTATAGTACATCATGGAGTCCAACCTCTTGACCCAACTATTTTTAATGAAAATATTGAAAAACCAATGCCAAATGTTGCTAATTCGTCGGTTTTAAGACACGTAACATCTACTGATTCGAATATAATGGATCCAAAGCAACCAGATTCCTCTGACGAAGTTAGAGAACATTTAGATACCTCTATACAAATGGAGAATAATTCATACGTTGAAAAATTAATTTTAAACGTAGATACCTGTGATGTAGATAAGATTTTATCGAAGAAAGAAACTGAGGATAATATATCTAACGTAGAAGGTATTCAAGTAGCAGAAATCTCATCTAGCGATATATCGGAGGAAATAGAATATTTGGAATCTAAGGAATCAAAAATTTTTAATAAGACTGAAAATTTGAACAAATTTGATAATGAAAAAATAAAAACAGAAAAGATTAACGAGGAAGTAGCTGAGAGTATTAGTTTAAATGTTGTCGAGGACCAGACGAATTTTCAATCGAGTCAGATTGAAATGAAGAACGAAGAAAAAGTTCCTGATACGATTCGACAGAATGCACTTAACGAGGCGTACGAAGTGACACCGTTCGTTAGTAAATTCGGACGTCCTACCGCTATAATATCTAGAAAAAGTACATTGAAGGATGTTGAATTGATAAATGTTTTGAATGGTCCACGACACAAACAACACTCATTGATAACATCTAATTCAAGGGAAGATATTAGACCAACAAAAAGGAGACACAGTTTGAGTTTACAATCACAAAATAGTTTCTCTGATGGACTTCCATTAGAATCTAAATCATATATGACAGTGAATTCGAGATTTAAGTCTAAAAGTACAAGGACATTAGAAAATGGAGATGATACGGGAAAGAGTTCTCTGTGTGGTAGAACAAATAGTAGCGGTGGAATTAATACAAAACGTAGGCATAGTACGATATCGTCGCAGTCGGTAACAACGGCGATAGGATTGGAAGAAGCATGTACGACGACACAAGAACCATGTTTGAAAAGAAGAACACGTTCGGAGGATCGTCCAAGTCCTCCTATCGATGAAAACAATCCAGCTAATCAAACGATAGAGGATCCAAATAGTCGTTTGAGTTGGCCTAATAACGATTCTTCCATAAATCCTAGATCAACAGGGGGGGGTTCTAGTACTGTTTCGGTACAGGAAAGACTTTCTTCGCCAAATACTTTCCAAAGAAGAAGCTTGGGGAAAAAAGCAACGCCAACAAAAAGTATTAGACGATCGTCTATCAATGGTCCTGCTCGTTTACAACAATTAAGAGGTATATTTGGATTAAGAGATTGGGATCAGGGAAGGAATAATCGATCGAACGGTTGTAACGATCGAAGGTTAAATCGTACTGCAGGTATTATCGGACCACTGGATTCTGGAATGCCACAACGTTGGCTCAGGTTTGTTTGTTTGTTTTTTTTGTTTTTTTTTTTTTTTTTTTTTTTTTTTATTTATCACATTATACGTGACACGATGTACGTACACGATTCGCATATCTATTTATGATAATTATTCTTATAAATGATCATTGGGTTTTAACAGATCCGACACGATGGCCGCAACTCCAGTGAAAACATTGCGTTCGCGTAACGTCGATATTACTGGTCATACTATTTCGGCACAATTAGTTCATCATTATGGAGTAGTAAAACAGAATCGATTATCTTTACCTGCTAAATTAAAGCAATCCAATAACAATGGAGTATTACAATCTAAGAGGGTGAGGTCTTCCTCTATGTCATCTAATAAATTTAAACAAACAGGTACTAGTGGTACAAATGTAGGGGCATGTTCTACAATGAACAGTACAAGTACAGGATCGAATAATGGTTCTGGTATAGCTAAATGGGTTAAATCTCTATGTAATCCTAGTGCCAGATCATTGAGTACACGATCTCGCATTAAGCGCCTTGGAAAATGAAATTGCATAATGCATATCCTTGCTTTTCTTCACTTACTCGATTATTTTTCTTTTCTCTCTCTTTGTTTTTCCTTTTTTTCTTCTTTTTTTGAGTTTTCTTTTTCCAGGATTTTTTTTTTCTTTTCCTTTTATATACATCTATATAATTTCTTTTTCTGTTTCTTTATTATCACAATACAAACGAGTACCAATTCTTGTATAGCATTTTATTTAAATAATACATCGTCATATGATATGGATTATAAATATACCAAGGACTTCATTCGTATGCTCTCTTTTAATTGTTTTCTTATTACAAAATTTGAATTCTATATTACTATATAGAATATATTAATGGTTATAAAAATGTGGTCATACTTGAGTTAAACGAACAAAAAGGAACTAATAAAGCGTAATAACGTGTCGTAACAAATTGCTGGAACAACTATCGATTATTTTCAATATTTTTCAATTATTATAAAACATTTTTTTTCTTTTTTCTCACAATTCATATATTTTAAATTATTTTATATATTTTTATAATAACGAATAAGAAGAAAGCGCATGGTGATTTGTATACTCGCAATTACATTCCGTGCAAACTAGAGTACATAATTATAAGTAGAAAATCATAATTTATCTTACGTTTTAACAAGAAGCAAAAACAAAAAAGAAAAATAGATTATATTCCAATTATCCTGTTTTCAAATTGAAATTCATCCTTTTTTTCATTCATAACTTTCCTCAATAACGATTAGTTTTTCCAGCAATATGAATATATCACAATGCTAATTAAAAAGTCCTCTACTTTTTAATCAATTTGTATTTTTCAATTTGCATAAAATTAATCTAATGATAAAATTGAATCGGCGAAAAACATGAAATTATTATATAAATCATAAAGATAGTATACAATGTACTTGTGTAACTTTTGAGAGATATTTGTTCTTTAAAAAAAAAAAAAAAAAAAAAAAAAAAAAAAAAGAAAAAATAAATAAAAAATAAAAAAAAAGAAAAACAATGAATTGATACGAATGCAAATTTTAATGATTAAATTTTGAATATTTAATACTTGATTATTACTTTATTCGAAGGAATAAAGAAAAATTCTTAGAAATATTTGCGGAAGAATCAAATTTTAAAACAAAGAGCGCGTGAAGAAAAGTTTAATAGAAGCGTTTTAAGAGAAGTGAACAAAATCTAGAGCAAAGATAATTTGTTAATTGACATGTGCCTATAACAGTTACCATTTTAACATACATGTACAGTACATTCACATACCATACACTCATTAAGAAAAGAAAAGAAAAAAAAATAAATAAAAAAAAAAAAAAATAAATAAAATAAAATAAAAAAATATATATATATATATAAAAAAAAGGATTTAGATCCTTGCATCGTAATAATTTTATTCCTTTGTGATATTCATATGCGATAGAATGAAATAATAGTGGTGCAAGAAAAAAAAAAGCAACAACAACAACAACCTGTAAAAAGATACACGAGTTTGAGCTTTATTGAAAATTGTTATGGTTTGTGGTATGTGTATGTGGTGGCTGCTGCATATAGCTGTATATAATATAGGTATATATATATATATATATATATATATATATATATATATATATATATATATATTTATACGTATATGTCAAATATATATATACATATATATCACTCGGTATATATATATAGAACATATACGTATATATATATATATAAATAGCAAATGTAATATGAATGTATGTAGATAAAAATGTACATGACCTTGCTATGAAGAATTCAAAGTATAAACAAAAAGAAAATATAAGAAAAAAGGCTATTATTCTTCATTGCATTTATTTATGTATAATTTTGATAAGAAAGAAAAATAAATTGAATTGCCTTTGACATAGTGTCGGAATAAAAAAGAAAAGTTTAAAAGAAAAAAAATAATAAAAGTAGTAATAACAACAAGAACAACAACAACAACAATAATAATAGTAATAATAATATTAATAATAATAATAATAATAATAATAATAATAATAATAATATAATATTAATAATAAATATTCATTATAAAGAGACGAAGAGTATTTTCAAAATGCTGAATAGTTGTTTTACAAAAGAAATATAGAAGTAAGTGGAGAAAAAATATAATGAAGATGAATATCAGAGAGAAATATTTTATCTCAGGTTTAAGGAAGCATGAAAGTGCGAGAAAAGAGTATAAATGATATATGTTCGAACAAATGTGTGTGATCACGTTTATATAATCTGTATATTTTAATTAAATAAACTGAAATATATAAAATTCTTTTCACGATGAATTCTTAATCGATTATATTCATTATCACAACAAAAATATTATCGTATTATTATTACATAAAGATTATAATATATATATATATATATATATATATATATATATATATATATATATATATATATATATATATATATATATATACATATAATTTTTAATGATATAATCCTTTAAATTTAAAAAAAAAAAAAAAAAAAAAAAAAAGATAAAATAAACAAAATGAAGAAAAAATATTATATAATAGTCAGTCTATCGATTTAAATCGGTTTTAAAATATGTAATCGATTAACGTTCTTATTTTTTTTAATATTTAAAAAATTCTTAAAATATATATACATATACAAAACAAGAATTATATTAATTATTGCATAATTATAGAAAATTAGATAGAGTGGAATAGGGGCGGAAAGGGGTGGTGCGAAAGAAGGGAGAATTATATATCAGGTGTTTCTTAAGTAATAAAGGATAATGATATCGTTTGACTTTATTTTTCTTATCAAACAAAAAAAGAGAAACACAATTGCATTATATATATATATATATATATATATATATATATATATATATATTTTTTTTTTTTTTTTTTTCATACATGGCATTTAGAAATTACAAAACTTCATTGTTCAGAAGAAAGTGATAAAAGTAGATAATATATTTTTAATACATACATAATTATTATAGAAGTAAAATCTATATACAGGGTAGTCCATTAAAATAAGAACGAAATGTCTTCCTAAGAAATGATTTTCAAGAGAAATTTTTTTTGTCCCTATATACTACTTACCTTAAAAAAAAAAAAGAAAAAAAATTATAATTTTCTTTTTTTTCTTTTTACTGATAATATAATTTCGTGTGTGTGTGTATGTATGTGTGTAATAAAATATTAAGTTATACAATTTTGTTTCCATTTCAAATGTACCATACTATACATATATATATATATACATATATATACGTAATTCGATTGCGATTTATCTTTATTTGATATAGTTATACACGCATGCATGTATAATATTATGTACATGTAATATAAATTACATAATTTATTAATTTGTTGCAAATAGAAATATATATATATATATATATATATATAATATCTTATGAGATATAATACAATATTGCGATGATAAAAATCGCATCAGTAATATTTTTAATTCTATTTAATTTTTTTTTTTTTTTTACTTCGTACAACATTCGATTATTATTATTATTATCAATATTATTTTTTTGAGAAGACAGGGAAGGAGGATTTTCAAATTTCATCGTAACGAGCAATTTTACCTGTATCCTTTTACAAAAAAATTTTATTGTTATATACACTGCAGCAAGAATTAATAAAAATAAAAAAAAATGAGAAGGATATCCACGTCATATGATTTGCAAATTATTTTGATATGTATTAATTAATAAAATTATTTCTTTTTCTCTTTCTTTCTTTTTTTCTTTCTTTCTTCTTTCTCTGCAACATTTAGAACAAAAATTGTATTTCTCTTTTCTTTTCTTTTTTCTTCAGATTTACAAGAGAACATATATAGTGTTACTTTTTTTTATCTAGAAAAATACGACTTTCTTGTGTACAGAGATATATTTCAATGTGATTCAATTTATATAATATAGTATAGTTTATTTACAACCAGTTAATTGTAATTAGGTCACAATAATCTCTTTCTTTCTCTCTCTCTCTCTCTCTCTCTCTCTCTCTCTCTCTCTCTCTCTCTCTTTCTCTCTCTCGTTCTCTTTCAAAAGGTTTTACATCAACGTTATATATATGTATAATTATATACAGCAAATGAGAAAAAAATACAATATATGAATATAGATATAAATTATATCAATGAATAATAAATATACTATTACACTTATGTGTGTCATATTAATTATGAAAATGGCCCAAGTCCAAAATTTAAATAAATTCAATTTATCATTACTCCCTTTCGTTGATCTATATTACAATAATTTATGAATATATATAATCCAGACTATTTTCATAATCAATGGCTCATAAAATGTTGATTGGTATGATTGGGCACAATATTACTTTCTATGAATTACGATATTTAACTTAAATGCAATACGGTAGGGTGTCATTTCTCATACATATTTCTTTCTTCTCATTAATACAAGATAGGTATAAGGCGAATACATGTTTTGAAATTAAAGAATCCTTTTCTTTTACTTTTTCTAACTTTTTGAAAATATTTTTAAGTAGTAACGCATTAAAAAAGAAAATAGAACACAACCTTATAAATGAATACAACACTATTAACAAATATTCTATGTATTCTTATTTCCTATGAAATAGATATAGTTATATTATTAATAGATAAGAAACAGGTCTATGTATATATATATATATATATACATACATACATACATACATATATATATATATATATATATATATATACACACATATACATTTACATAATGATATAATTTGGTCAATTACTATAGCCGTTTCTTTTTATTTTTTAATATCCAATTGTTATTAAACTAATATAAATAAGAATAGAATATATATATATATATATATATATATATATATATATATATATATATAAAATAGAAATACTGTGACAAGAAGAACGATGACAAAATTTTGTAATAAAACATTAACGAGATAAGTTAGCATGAGTTGTCGTCAAAGGTCTTATTGAATTGCACTACAATTTCTAATAAATCATTCATTGCAGTATTCGTTTGCAGTCTCATATGATCAGACAAAGTAAATAAAAAAAGTGTGATGTGCAAAATGAAACACGTGTGGAACTTTTACAATATATGTATATATATCTATATTTAAATATATATATATATATATATATATATTTGGACAGCATTACACATGTATGTACGTGTTAGAAATAAACGAGTCGAAGGAAAAAAGTAAAAGGGAAGAAAAGTAATCAGTTCCTTCGTATGATCTTAAGAATAGTGACTCACTCGGTCGTTTACATTAAAAAAAAGAAAAAGAAAAAGAAAAAAAAATAGATAATATATCTGTATACAATGAAACCATTAATCTTAATGTTTGAATTTTTCATACAGCCATACCTACATCCGGCCAGGCATGTTAATATTTCGATCGATCATATTACTGTTTATAAAGACATACATATGTATGCATGTATGCGTATATGTATATATGTATTATATGTATGTATTTTGTGCACGTTTATACGCGTAAGAGATAAAGACGATAAGGCACAGAGTATACATATTACAATTATTATTATTATTCTTATATACTATTATATATATATATATATATATATATATATATATATATATATAATATTATAATTATAATGATTATATTAGATACGAGCTTTAATTACATAGAGTTTAGCACAGCCCCTATAAAATTAAGATAAAAGGCGAGAATGTGAAAGGAACTTGCGATGCAAGGCGACCTTCGTCCGGCGAAATATAACATTATCTAGCTCTGTCAAACTCTTTTTAATAATAGTTTAATCGAAAGTATACATTTTTAATTTGAGTGCGACTAAGAGGTTTTTTTTTTCTTTCTTTCCTTTTTCTTTTTTTTTTTTCCCCTTGTTTGTTTTTTTCCGCCCCATGAAAGTAAAACTACGCAAACATGTCTGTGTAATTATGAAAGTGGCCTAGAAATCTCGACAAATTACATCATTTATTTTTTTGTTACATCCATTTACGTTATCATGTGTAATTATTGGGATGAAAAAAAAAAAGGAATATATATATATATATACATATATATATATATATATATGACTGAGGCAACTTCCATAATTGATATGACACTTATACATTGGTATGACATAGGTACATACATACATATATTATTTACAACAGTAGGTATCCTGCACTATTCGCATTATTCATGTGCTTGTACATAAATACATATTATATTTATTATTATTATTATTATTATTAATAATATTTTGAATATATAATTAAACCATCAATAAATTATAATGATTTTTTTCTTTAAACATGATAAACTCTTTAGGTAACACCTATATGTATATTATTTCATGAATGTTCACTTCATGTTTGTCCTTAAATAAGCATTTAATATAATGTTTACACGAAAGTTTTGTTCGAAGCTGGCCGATAATTATTTTTAAACTACTAATTACTTATTATCATTCATAGAAGAATATATATTTAGCTTATTTATTCATAATTCTTCTTCCGATATATTTGTTTTATATTTTTCTCGTTGGAAAGAAAAAAAGAAGAAGAAAAAGGAAAAAAAGAAAGAAAAGAAAAGAAAATGATAGAAAAAAAGAAGAGAAGAAAATTTATCGAGTATCTACAAAAACAATGCTTGTTCCAAGTGAGAACTGTACAGCAGATATTACATGTTAACTTTGTCGTTAGAGACACTTTGTTAGATATAAAACGTTGTGTGTATATATATATATATATATATATATATATATATACACACACACATACACACACACAACATACATACATTAATCTTTTCCTAAATATCGTACTTCTCATGATTTATGTTTTGTTAAAAAAAATATGTCTTTAAATTCGTTAGCATAGGTCATATGTAATTGATTTATATGTTTACTTGCACGTATATCCTTCGTGACGTGGATTATCATACATGTCAATTTATCGTACTATCTAAACGACTTATACAAACTTAGAAAAATTTTAGAGTCATTATTTGTAATAGATTCAATGAAGAGACCTAACCTATAAGAAGAAGAAGAAGAAAATAAGACTTATATATTATTCTACAAATTTATAAGATTACAAAAATTAACTTAATATCTCTCTTTCTCTTTCCATTTGATCGTAAAGTACATAAAAAGTAGTTAATGATATTTCATATACATTTTACATATGTATATATATATATATATATATATATATATATATATATATATATATATATATATATATATATATATATATATATATATATATATATATATATATTGAATCATACCGTATAAGATGAAAAATTTTCAATTTAATTTCATAGATTAATTTATTCTTCGTAAATGCTATGAAATGAAACTTTTTATATAATAAATCTCTGTGTTATATTTGTTCTTAGTCATTTCAAATGATAAAAATGAATCGAGTATAGGTACATACATAAATATAATATGTACAACGTTATACTCATTAGCAATTGTTGACGTATCAATGACAATAAAAAAATGTTTACTTCGAACACCGATATAAATCAAGTTTATCATGGAAGCACCAGTTGGGTTCGTTAATGGTAAGAAAAACTTAATGGTATGATACAAAATGTTAATCTTTCTCCCTCTCTATTATTATTCTTTTTTTTTTCTTTCCTCTCTCCCTCCTCCTCCCCCTCCTCCTCCTCCGCCTGCTCCTAACACATTTCAAATAATTAATATTCCATTTTGTTTTATTTCACCGAACGACTACCCGCAATTCTGTTTCTAGAAAATTGTTATCAAATATTTCTCAGTCTTGGACAGTGACTTTCTTCAATTTACAAATACTTTGTATACGTATAAACGCTTCCTCGATTCAAATATGTTTGGCTATTTTCTTTATTATAATTTAACTAGAGAAATCGCCTGTGCATCCGTTTGAAGTATCAATTGATCGGAGTATTAATATAAAGTTTGAATAACGTAGCTAAGATTATAATCTCTCAGTCGAAATATGATTTTTGAAAGTTGACAATATAATTTCATTCATTTATCCGTACATTGATACGTTGCGCGTGAAAAGAATTTTTCAAAGTTTTAATATTAAGACTACCGATATAATTAAAATTATTATTATTATTATTTTTTTCTTTTTTTTTTCTTTTTTTTTTCTTTTTTTTTTTTTTTTTTTTTTATAATTATACACAAGACATAATCATTAGAAATGTATCCTAGTTTCTTTTTCTTTTTTTTCCTTTCTTTTTCTTCATTCATTATAATAAAATAAATTAAAATTAATTTCTCTTCTCAAATATATTATTTATATTGATTAATATGGGAAAAAAAAAAAAAAAAAAAAAAAAAAAAAAAAAGGAAGAAAAAATAAAAAGAGAAAAAAGAAAATACATCGGTAGTTCTAATATTAAAGTAAAAGTAAAGGGAAGAAAGATACTGTCGTGTTATGATATTTTTAAAGACACGCTCAACAACGACGATTTGGTAACGGATCGATCAAAGCAATCAGCGAAAGTCTATTCGATTCTCAGTGTCCATTATATGCGAGTAGTGTACTAAATGTAGGTTGATACACATTGACGTAAGACTAGAATATTCTTATACGATTTGTAAACATTTGTTGTTATTGTTAATCTTATTCTTCGACGATCGAAGTTGAAACTTATATAAAACATCATATACATTATTTTCTTTGAATACTTATAAAATACATCGTGCGCGATCATTTGATTTATGATAAAATGAATGATTCCAAAGAAATATATGTATGTAAATATATTAATACTATCTAAAGGTTTTTCTAAAGAGAACGTTGTTAATGTATATGAAGTTGTTATATAACTTGATAAAAAAGGAGAAAGAAAAAAAAAAAAAAAAAAAAAAGAAAAAGAATTTCTGTCCATCGACCTTATCTCCATAATATTTATCATATCTATATTTAACTATTATTATCTTGGCGATAGAATCGATATTATATGGAAAATCAATTTTTTTAATAAAATATTAACACTCGTTAAATACTTTTGATATTTCACTTCAATGAATTAATTGTTAAAATTAATATCAATTGTTTAAATTAATTTAATTGACAAATCCAGTCTTCACTTGAGAAATTTACGTTATAGCTTTGCTAACAATCTCTCTCTCTCTTTCTCTCTCTATCTCTCTCTCTCTCTCTCTCTCTCTCTCCTTCTCTGTCTCTATCGATTTGCATATTCTTTTTCCTTCTTTACTTTATCACAACATTTTTGACTTTAGAAAAACCTTAGAGAAACGTTAATGAAAAACGACGATATTGGATCTTTGATAATTTATCATTGAATTGGCACGATTCATGGAACATATTAACATTTTGAATGACGATCTTTAGTAACACGCTTAATTTGCGTTTAGAATTATTGGCGTAGAAACATTAAGATCGAACGGTAGCTCTTTCAAATTACCGAGCTAGTCATTATTGATTTACTTGTTTTTGTCCGTCTAGAGCGCTAAGACGCTCGTGATGGTAATGGCTAGACAGCACATCCTTTTCTTGTACCATATAAGATTTTTAATTCTGGTACGATAATTTTCTTGATCAATGCGTTCGTCTTAGCAGTGAGCATTTCACGATGAGGATCCTTTTTGAAGATCTTTATACCGGGACGATGAACCAAGAATGCATTGTCCAGAATGAGAAAGTCGTAATCAAGGACACAGAGAGCGTAACCCTGATGGATGTATTTTAACGATTAGACAATTAAATTATTTTTCTCTTAATCATATTTCTCGTTCATGAAAATGAAATGGATTAATTAAAATTAATTTTAGCATTGTTAAAAGATTTGAATAAAACATATATGTTTGATTTTATTAAAATGATAAGAACAAATTAATATATATTTAATTATATTATCATGATAATATATGTTAGTAATATCCTTACCTATTTGATAATATCATCTTTATATAACATTCTTATTTCAGATGGATTAAAATCATAATAAATATATCATATGAGTAATGATATTATAGTTGTACCAAACAAGATAATGTAAATGTGTGCGTGCATGAATGCGTTTATATAAGTGATTAAAAAAGTATACATATTATTAATTAGTGATCGATCAAGATCAATGACGTACCTGCGGCATTTTATCACTTTTTCCTTCCCAACTGAGTCGTTCGTCGTACAAAGGTTCTTCGTTAGTTCCTATAAAAATAGGTTCCCAATGAACGAAGCTACCTGTACGCTTTCCAACATGAAATACATGAAGACCTTCGGTTTCAGGGGCTTCCTGCCATTCCTTGCTACGCGGAACGTTGTGACAACCGGAACAAAGCTTCTTATGAAATGGAATAGCTGTTCCTGCTTTCAACATTTGTACCTGGTAATGTAATATATAAGATATATATATATATATATATATATATATATATATATATAAATATAATAATAGTGGAACATGAGAAAGTAATCTAAAAGTTGTGATTTGAAAATAGGTAAGAAGAGGGAGAGACGAAGCGAAACGAGATAACAGCATTAATTCCGTCCCCATCATGGTCCACGGTCAAAGGAAGCTACGTTGATTAAACGACCCTCGCACGTCGTATACACGTATTATAGACCATGTATATGTATATGTATATGTATATACCTACTAGACATATACGTATACACGTAGACGTGTCACGTATACGTAGATATACATCACATTCATATATTGATAGTAAAGCAACATTCTAACGCATACCTAATACACTCGACTGAACGTATGTATCAACACGACTTATATACGTGTATACTCACTCATTCACTTACTCTCTCTCTCTCTCTCTCTCTCTCTCTCTCTCTCTCTCTCTCTCTCTCTCTCTCTCTCTCTCTCTCTTTCTTTTTCTCTGTGCCTCACACACACTTTCATGAATTTAATTGCCATCAAGTTCACTCGGTCGACCATCACACGGCACACGATATCGCAGCTCGTTATTACGGCTAATAAAAATGCGCCTTTCGTCGAAAGCTTACCAAATGAGTTTTATTGTTCGGTGGTCGATACTTTTCGTTAACTTCGAATATGGACAAGACGTAAACCTTCGGATTAGATTTTTGCAATGCCGGTTGATCTCTCCTACGGATCATTTCAAGAAACTTTTCCGGAAGATTTGGACTCGGATATAATTCTATGTCACTTGCAAAAACATAATATGTCGGTGCTGATTCCCTTGCTATATTTCTTCCAACGTTAACGGGATAAAGAAGTTTCTTTTCGTTTTTGTACATCTTCGAAAGAGTTATATTTACCCAAGGTGGTCCCAACGTACAATTGTACGTATCGGACATAACTTTTTCCGTTGGTGGAACCTAAAGTATTTAAAAAAATAAAAAAAAAAAAAAAAAAAAAAAAAAAAAAAAAAAAATAAAAAAATAAAAAAAAGGAAAAGAAAAAGACTCGATCATTAAAACGATCATTAGAATTAATTTTCATTGAATAATTTACAATTGATACTTGCAAAAAATTCGAACGAGCTATGATAGATAATGATAGAAAAAGAAAGAAAAACAAAGATGTTTATTTACCGATTTTGGCACGTGTTTACTGCTGAAAAAGACATGAAATGTCACCAGTTGAAAAACCAATGGGCTACCACAACTCCTCGAATATTTGATCGCGTCTAATGTCGCCGAAAAGTCTGTGCCAGGAGCATGCATCGCAATCGATATCGGTGCTCTCCAACGTTCCAACAATGGTTCCAAGTTGTCCAGAAAGGTATAATCGGCATGAGTTGTATATGTCACGCTTTCCCAACATTTCACGTTCATACTCATAGGTACGTAATTATATAGAACCCAATAATCGCCACGTTGGGCTCTTCTAGGTTCTAATGATTTTTCGTTGCAAGATATGGCTTCCTTCAGACTGACAACTGGTACTTCTGGTATTGGTGCCGGTGCCGGTCCATTGATGTTTTTCTTTTGGTAGAAAAGAAAAAAAGAAAAAAAAAAAAAAGAAAACATGGAGATGAATTAGAAATAATATCATATCAAAGGATTATTCTCGTTTATGTTTAAAAGCATATTTAATAATTATATTAAACGATCGATCTACAAAGGTATATATATATATATATATATATATATATATATATATATAAAGAAATATTTTTTCTTTATTTTTATTTATTTATTTATATTTTTTTTTTATTAATCTCTGGATCATATCGATTAAATAAATATTTATTAATCAATTTTAATTAATAAATTAAACAAAATGATTAATTATACATACCGTACGATTGCGAGCACGATCGTCTCGTCGAATCGTATCGTTGGATACTTCGACCTTGGCCTCCTTCGAGGTAGGTTTCATGGTGACGATTCCTCCGATCATTTTATTCAGTAAACCTTTCTTCTTGTTTCTTTTGTTCGTTGAAGAGGGTGGGACAGGTGATAATAACGAAGAAGAAGAAGAAGAAGAAGAAGATGAAGACGATGAGGAGGAGGAAGATGAAAAGGAAGAAGAAAGGACAGAGATCAGAGTATCATTCGAAAATCGATCGATTGATGATCCACCAGCAGCAGCACCACCAGCAATGCCACTAGCAGGGATAACATCCCCTGGTAGAATCGAATTTCTTGATCGTGGTGCTTGTGCCACAGCAGGTGGAGCTGGAGCTGGTGGTGCTGCGGCAGCCCAATTGGTTGGTGGTTCTTCGATCCAAGGACCGGAAGAAGAACCAAAATGGGCGCATACATAAAGTAGTACGCAAACGTTGAGCACCACTGATAGGCGCAAAGCCCAATTTCTTCGAGCTATGCCGATCATACTCGTGTTAGAACGAAAATATAAATCTCCTCATTCACCTTTTCCCTTTTTTCTTCTTCTTCTTCTTTTTCTCCGTCTTCTTCTGCTCGTCCTCGGCCACTCTTCCTCCTTCCACCTTCGTCGGCCCGTTGAAAAACAATAACTCCACTTACGATCACTAAATCGCACACCAACGAGGATAAGAATCTCGTCCCTCGATATTATTCCTTTATTATCAATTTCTATATTTTTCCTTTCCTTCCTATCGGAAGGAATACCTTCGCCAGCCACGGTTTTTAATCTCTCAGGAATCAATTTCGTTCATTTTTTGTTTCTTTTTCTTTTTTCTTTTTCTGTAAATCTCTTCTCTCTTTCTCTCTCTCTCTCTCTCTCTCTCTTTCTCTCTATCTATCTCTCTCTGTCTCTCTTTCTTTCTCTTTCTCCGTCTGTGAGTTTATCTAAGAAAAGAAAAAAAAAAATAAATAAAGAAAAGAAAAAAATTAAAATGATCATTAAACACCATTAGCATGTATTACCTGTTTATTATTCTAAGCAAACACATTTCATATGCAAATATTTTAATAATTTAACATTTATATTTGTAAGGTATAATATAGCATGGTATATAGGATAATATAGTATAGTAGAATATGATATAGTATAGCATAGCATAATACAGTACAGTATAGCATAGCACAGCGTAGCATAACAGCATAGTACATAGAGTAGTATATTATATATATATATATATATATATATATATATATATATATATATATATATATATATATATATATATATGTATATGCATATATTTATTATATACATAATATTGTATATAATAAATACTATACATATGGTAAAACGTATATAAATAAATAATTATGCAAACTTCTTGTAATCTTTTTTAATTTATATATCTAATCGTATTAACGTCAATATTATTTCTCGACAGTTAGCTAACATCTCTAGCCTGTCGATATAACGAAAGACGTGTTTCTTTTTCTTCAAGGAAATTCTCGAGATCGCAATTAAGGTTTAGCAATCGTTGAGCGAAATCGGTAGAGCTCGGAAATGATAGAGTGCGAGAGAGAGAGAGAGAGAGAGAGAGAAAGGGAGGAAGAGGGAAAGAGTAAAGAAGGATAACAACGAACAATATCGTGATGACTCCTCGTCGATTGAGGAAACTATTCGAAAACACGAGGAAACTTTCGATTTTTTTTTGGAATAATTTTATCTGATAAGTATTTTCATAAAATTTGCCGAAAGATTTATTATAACCAATCGATCGATATAGAAAAGATCAAGGACCAAATTGATATTTATATTTTTCACGGAAGTGTAAACGTTACCACAAAACTTCTTTTTTTTTTTTCTTTTTTTTTTTTTTGATACTATCTTTTAATATTAATTTTTAAAAACACCTAAGAACACTTTTACAGGGTATCCTGTATATTATTACATGTTATACATACAAACACACATACGCATGCACAGTATGACCAATTTAAAATCCATACACGCGGTTATTTTCGTATTAGAAATGTTGTAAAAAAAAAAAAGTGTTCCATACCAATGTCGAAGGGAGAAAGACAACGTAGTGATAATTATTTGACTTTGTAATAATCTTTGTGAGCGTGTAAAAGTGAGGTTTATTGTGTTTTCTTTTTTTTTTTTTTTTTTTTTTTTTTTTTTTTTTTTTCTTGATATACTATATTATTTATCACATATTCTTGTAGCGGACTTGTAACGAAGCGTAAAACAACTGAATTGAATGTACACATCGACGTTGTTCCGTTTATCGTTCCAGTTTTTTTTTCCCACGATAAAGACTACTTACAAAATATTCAGTTATCATAATATCACTTATTATTGAAAATAAAAAAAAATTCTTATTATTTCAATGCGATAAATGAAAAATATTTATCTTATCGTACGATTTTTTTTTTTTTTACGTCCCATTACTATAAATACTAATAATGCTTTCGAGCGACGTAAAAAAGAAAAAAAGAAAAGAAAAGAAAAAAAAAGAAACAGACAAAAAGAAAAAAAAAGAGAAAAAAGAAACAAGAAAAAATTGTTTTCTATATCCCTGTAAGAAGAAATCGCACGAAAGACGATCTAGTGATCTTTTTAGCCATAGTACATACATTCAATTCACTTATCGTAGAAATTCCCATTTAACCAATTCCGTACCGCTGAAGTGTAATATGAGGGTGCACAATCTTGCATCATGTCGATATCTTACGTTTCTTCTTTAACTTATTGCCACGTTGTTCAAAATATTACTTATTAAATACGTTTACAAAAAATTGAAATATATTTCTCTTTCTGTAATTTTTTTTGTTTCTATTTTTTTGTTTTTTCTTTTGTTTTGTTTTGTTATTTTTTTTTTTTTTTTGTTCTTTTTCTTTAAAGTTTTCTTTTTGGTAAAGTCCGTCGAAAAAAAATCAAGATTTATTATTTGAAGATTAAATATACCAGGCGACATCGTAAACGATTGGTAGATAATGATGATTTGATTCTTTGGATAGTTATCTATATTGATTATCCCCTATCTACATTATAGCAAATTGGGTTAATTGGGTAATATAATTAGTGTTAAATAAGGCATTCATCTGTCATCATTAGGTGACGAATAATAAATGTTGGATCATCGCCAATTTTCATCAAAATGTTTATAAATGCAAACTCAATGCGAAAGTTTAAAATTGGTGAGAGAAAAAGAGAGGCTAAATTTTTTGCACTCTGATAGGCCTAAATGATTTTAATTCTTGTTATTCGATATATACATATATGTGTGTGTATATATATATATTTATATATTTCATGGACGATCCATTTGAATAATTCTATTATCAGCTAGAGCGATACGAATGAAGGACTTTGTAATTAATTAAAATTCAATTGGAATGCAAACAATAATTTCATTGATCATGAATCAAACACATGATCATCGTTTCTTTTGTACTTCCATATTTTTGGTGTTCAGAATGTTGTGGAAATGATGAGTAATTAAACACACACACGCACACACACATACACATACACACATCCACGCACGCACACGCATATTCGATAACTCTAATACCATTTTGACTACGTCAAAATTCAAAGTTTTATAATTCAACAATAGCTTATATAAAATATATAAGTAATTTTTAAAAACTTATCGACATCAACCGCAATAATATTCGATAAAGGATAAAAGATTCCAATTAAAAGAAAAAAAAAAAAAAAAAAATTGACCATTTCCACTGAACTCCCCAAAGTCATCGGAAAGGCAAATCAATACGATGTGTATCGCCCTTCGTCACGATACAATATTTGTCTGTATCATTTTATTTTTCAGCGGTTTTAATATTATATTTAGAAATAAAATCAAATATATATATATATATATATATACAAACTGGATATTTTCCCTTAAACACACACACACGTACATACACACACGCACGCACATTAACTATATATTAATTTTTTTTTATAAATATTCGATAAAACAAGTTAAAAAGATAACTAATTAAATCTTATCATTTTTGTTTGTTTCAAATTAATAAGAGTATCTAAATTTTGATAAGTTAATCACCGGATGACATATCTTTTATGTCGGAAAAAGACAAATTGATAACGTTACTGGTATCAATGATATATTAAAATAAGTTTCATTCTCACATGTAAACTTTGTTTATTTAATATATAATTTACGTTCGTTGTATTAAAGATAAAAATAGAATAATTTTTTAGCAATAAATTTAGCAAGATTTTCAAAAAAAAAAAAAAAAACAAAAAAAGAAGAAAGAAAAAATGAAAAACAAGCAAATGAACAAAAAATAATTTAATTTTTTTCCTTCTTTTTTCAATTGATTGAGAACCACTGAATTGTAGAAAATCGTTATTGGAAAAGAAAAGAAAAAAAGATTTAAATAATATTCAATTTTCTATTACATAATATTAAACAAGACTCACTTATTTGTTAATGATGCAACAGTCATCTAATTAGCACGATTCTCAATGTATTTTAAAATATGTAAGTGGTTTTCTTTTTTTCTTTTTTTACCTGTCAACTATTTGAAGCGAAGCGCGCCATTTTTTTTTTTTAAATACGAGGTAGTCACACATTATATTTATTATAAGTACGCGATTATGCGGAATTAGTTTTTTCGTTATAAATTAGCGGACGCAAAAAAAAAAAAGATAAAAAAGGAACAAACAAAAAAACTTCTATCAATAGATCATAATTATTTCAATGCAATATTTATTAGATGCATATATATATATATATATACACACACATATATACTTATATAAAGTGACGAGCGGAAAAAAAAATTTATTACGAGAAGGAAAAAAAAAAAAGAAATACAAAAACACACATACACAACAAACATACAAAAAAGACTTTACTTGTCGTCAGACGGAATAAGTGACAATCATAGATAGGAATTATTATTTTGTATATTATATAAGAGAAATTATTAAAAATATCATATATCAATTTATCTCTTTCCATTTTATTGTTTTGCTTTTTAGATTTCTCCGAATATAATATTATTTGATTTGATTTCTTATCTTTTAGCGATAAAAGAGATACGTAAAAAGAATTTTAAACTCTCCAGGAGATAGAGAAAGAAAAAAGGAAGGAAAGAAAGAGAGAAAAGCAAGTAGAGGAAAAGGGAGACATGTGGCCAGCCTTGATCTACAGGATGGTTCACACAAAACATTGCAAACTATTTTTAAACTAAATCATTAAAAATAGTTATAAAAAAAAAAAAAAAAAAAGAAGTTTAACTCTCTTTAATCTATTATTGTATATTTTTTTTTCGTGGAACAACATATTTCTAAAAAAAAATTTTATTAGATTTGATAAGAGCTATACAATATATTATTGCAGATCGTGCTATTCCTTCTTTTTTTTTTTTTTTTTTTTTTTTTTTTTTTTTTTTTTTTTTTTTGATAATAAAAAAGAAAGTTGATAGTTATAACGATTGGAAAGTGTTGGTAACACTTAATGCGGTCCACCCTCGATCTATAGGGTGATTCACATGAAAGATGTTACAAATTATTTTTCGATCGAATCATTACAAGATAGTTTCTTTTTTTTTTTCTTTTTAAATTATTATTATTATATGCGTGTATATACATATATATATATATATATATATATATATATATCTACATTTTTTATATTGAATGCTATTTCTTCCAAAAAATAGTTATTAGATTTGATGAGAATTACTAGATACGTTATTGCTGATTTCGTTGTTGTAAATAGGGAAAAAAAATAAATGAATAAAAAAGAGAAAAAAGAAAAAAGTTAGACGGTTATAACGATTCGATAGGAAACTGTTGATAACACTTAATTTGGGCCACCCTATATAGCAAGAGTAAGAGCAGCCCTCGAGGAACCGGTCGCACATCGTCTGGGTTGCGTCGTCGTTTCGAGCCTCGACAACCTTGAGAAGAGAGCGTGAACGCAACATTTTCTCTGCTTACGATCGCCACAAGGAAGTCTTAGAAAATCAAGCGAGCAAGTTCACGGACTCTTTCTAGACATTTATCACTTTTGATCGTTCGGCCAACGATGAATGGTCAAGAAGAAAATGTAGAAAAGAAAAAAAAAAAAAAAGAAAAAGAACAACGAAAAAGCGCGCGCCGAAAATTTAAACGTTAACTTTCCCGCCAAAAATCATACCTTTGACGTTTGAAATTTACATTTTTTAAAAATTATTTTTCCTTCCTTTTTCTTTTGCTTGCTTTTTGTTTTTTCCTCATTAACCTCGCCATATCGAATGATCATGCGTTTATCTGCATTGCAATTAGAGTATAAAGACTAATATGAGAGAAGGGAGTAACAGTTGGCATAACATGTGATGGAATTGGAAGGACAGACGCCATTTTGGTATGTCAATTTTATTCGCGCCAAGAAGCTGTACGTGTGGATCATACAAAAAAGTTACGTATATACCTAATAAAATGGCGATAGAAATACGATGAATTTTTCAGCGATGATGCGTCTTACCATTCTCGTGTCTCTTAATAAATTTTATTATAGTATACGATATATATATATATATATATATATATATATATATATATAAAACACGTCATTACAATAACATTTGATATAGTATATATCAGAGTTTCTAAAAGCCTATAGGATAGCGAAATGATAAGTGCTACTATATTACGTGCTAAAGCAAAAAGAAAAAAACTTGTAAGAGATTTGTAGAATATTCTCGTAGAATGTTCTCGTTAGCTCGGTATAATACCAGCCGTAACAGCCGTATCTTTGAAATAATATACAGTGACTTCCCGATCACTGCCTTGGATCTTGAAAATTATATTTATATTACAATATAAACATTCGGACCACGGTAAATAAACGAATGGCAAAAAGGCTGAAAAATGTTGAATATATAATTTGTTATGCTGTACTAAAATTATACTGTATATAACATATGTATAACATATTTATACCATATAGTAAAATTACATTATATATACATATATATATGTATCTGTGTGTGTATGTGTGTGTATATGATATAACATATGTTATAACACATTTATATCGTACAGTATAATTCTATTATACCATTTAGGTATATCACATAATATAGTCTATGCTATTACCAATAAAATATATAACATTGGAGTATAGCAAGGTACTATAAAAATTTGAGAACTTTGCGAGAATTGAATAATCATGCATCATCATTTTATTCGTTTTGTTCGTAAACCGTTACAAGGTGTTCTAGGTAATGGTAAGAGCGGGAAGAGCAGGAACGAGGGAAAGAGAGATGGGGAGGGGCGAAAGGAGGGAGGGGGGGGGGAAGAGAGAGAGATAGGCAAGAAGGAAAAAAAAGAAAAAGAAGAAGAAAAACGACCGTGACCACAGTCGTACTCGATGAGTCGCCCTGTTCTTCGGCGGTCGTTTCACTCTAAGGTCTGACGTGGACATCGTCAGGGTCGCGTATAGCATTGGGAAGATATACCAAACGACCTCCACACCGTTCCTCGTGGAATATGTATGCTTGTCCAGGGTATAGTTAAAGAAACAAAGAGACTAAAAGAGAAAGAGAAAGAGTAAGAGAAACGAGAGAAAGAGATAGTTAAAGTGTATGAGATAGCCAACTGGAAAGACATACGGCTAAAGTCAATGTGAATAATTGATCGTCCTAATGGAATGACATCGTATACCGTGACCGGCTTTTCGAGTCACGCGCCCGCGCGTATAACGTATAAGAGACCAACACTAACGACAACGACAACGATAATGTTGATGTTGTTATATTATATTGTACTATGCTGTTTATATAGCCCATCCCTACACGCAACTATACTTTTTTCTCTCTCTCTCTCTCTCTCTCTCTCTCTCTCTCTCTCTCTCTCTCTCTCTCTCTCTCTCTCTCTCTCTCTTTTCTTTCGATCTTTTTATGATCTTATTCCAGGGGGAAGGCGAAAAAAAAAGAAGAAAAAGCATCGTCTGTTCACGTATTAAACTTTTTTCAAAAAGAAAAAAGAAAAAAAAAAATATATATATATATATATAAATATATATATATATGCACGCACAAAGGCATGCATTGTCGCACATAAATACTGGCCTATGTCGAAATAACCTCACTTTTTTTTTCTTTCAAAAAAAGAAACGAAAAAATAGAAAAAAAAATATATATATATATATATATATACATATATACACATATGAATGTTCGTAAATATACATACACATACAATCGTTCACAGTAATTTACTTTACGATTAAAGGATTAAATATCAAATATTAGAGAAACAAAAATTGTTTTTATTACGTTAAGCTATTTTTAATGATTATAATAATATACTACTGTGATTTCTTTTGGTATAAGAATTTCTATAACGATTAATTTTATCTATAAAGATTAATTTTATCCATAAAGATAAATTCGATAATAATATCGCCTTACTAAGTAATATGTCGAAATAATTTTCTCTTTTTCTTCCTCTCGCATCCCTCTTCTATTTGACTTTCATCAATTTCATTGGTCTATGGATAAAATTATCAATCGAAAACGTATGTACGTATATATTTACGTAAAATATCTATGAGTTATTAGGAAAAGCGAATTATAAATATATTTATTCTTTTATGGAACGAGTGAGAGGGACGAAGGTTTGGGAGGGGAGGTAGGAAGGAAGAAGAAAAATGGGAAGGGGAAAAAAAAAAAAAAAGAAATAACATTTGTCTAAGCAGAATTGAAGTTTAATCTTTGTAAACACGTACGTGCATACGTGCACATATACATAAACACATGCATATATATATATATATATACATACATGTGTATATGTATATATGAATAGATACATCACACGCATACAAACATACATATTTACGTACGTATATGCATGCATATATACATACTACATAAGATTTCCATTTCTATTGCCTTGACGATTTACAAAACTCATTGAATTTCATGGAAAAGTAAGAAGATAGAAGGGATACAAAGGGGAAAGGGGAAGGAAAGAGAAAGAGAGAATGATAATGGGGAAAAGAGAAAATGAAAAAGAATGAGAACGAGAACGAGAACGAGAGTGAGAAAAAAGGAAGGAGAATGAGGAGGAATTTTCAGTATCTAGAGCAAACGTCGAGACGACGACTATGAGAAAACGACGAATAGAAACGATAGAAAGCACGGTTCTCATCGTCGATAGATAGTACTTACATATATATATATATATATCTCTCTCTTTCTTTCTTTCTCTCTCTCTCTCTCTCTCTCTCTCTCTGTCCTGGTTGGATCCTAGACGATAATATCCCTGGATATAATATTTCCTTTATGAAGATGGAGGAGTCGAATTTTAGCAAATGGAAAGAAGAATATCAACATCAGCAGCAACAACAATGGCAGCAATAGTAGTAGTAGTAGTAGTAGTAGTAGTAGTAGTAGTAGTAGTAGTAGTAGTAGAGTTGGTAGTAAAAGCCGGTAGTATCACCATTGTGGATCGAAGAAAAAGATGAGTAGAAGAGAAAGAAAAAAAGAAAAGAAAAAAAAATAGGAAATAATAGATGAGTATCGGCAAGGGTGAGTAAAGAGTAGAAGGAGGAGGAGGAGGAGGAGGAGGAGAAGGTGGTGGTAGTGGTAGTGGTGGTAGAAAGAAGTGGGTGATATGGCAAGGGTAGGTCCACAAAAGAATATGATATACTTGACGTGTATATATCCGTAGAAAATCTTGAACGTTGAAGAACACCCCTTTTGACGATACAACACTGTTTCCGTTGACACTCTCTTATTGTGTGTCCCTCACTTATTCGTGTAGTTCTAATAGTAGCAGTAATGATAATAGTAATAGTAGTAGTAGTAATAATAATAATAATAATAATAATAATAATAATAATAATAATAGTAGTAGTAGTAGTAGTAGTGTAGTAGGAGTAGCAGCAATAGTATGTAGTAGTGTCTCGCTGTAGTCAATATTTTATCGGTATTCTAATATTGGCACACACATGTATACACGCTTTTTCTTTTTTTTTTTTCTATCTATCACTCTCTCTCTCTCTCTCTCTCTCTCTCTCTTTTTCTCTCTTTCGTTTTCTCTTTCTCTTTTTCTTAGATTTACGTTTAAATACAACAAAGCACTGTGAGAAAACACTATTACACTACTAAACCACCGGCACTACACAACTCTCAAAGTCGCCACCGTTGACGTAGACGAGGTTCCCTCGACGCCTCGTAAAAGTGTCCGCCGATAGAGGATCGGGCTCCCCTCCTCACTCTCTTTCTCTCTCTCCCCACCCTCCCTCTTACTCTTTCACTTACAATCTCTCTCTCTCTCTCTCTTTCTCTTTCTTTCTCTTTCTTCCTCTCTCTTACTCTCTTTTTCTCTATCTCTCTCACTAGTAGAACGCGTTGTCGACCTTTACTTAGCGATTTCTTTTTCTTTCGACCGTTAACCGCCGTCGTTTGAGAAGCACCGGCTTCTCAACGTCGTCGGTGACGACGACGACGACGACGACGACGACGACAACAACAACACAACAACACGTAATTTTGTATCTCAGTTGTTCATCAAAAGTAATACATATATCATCACGGAAGCCACGCTCATCGTTGTACGAAACTCAACAAGAATATATAAAAGAGAGGTAAAGAAAAAAAAAAAGAAAAAGAAAAAAAAGAAAAAAAAAGAAAATTAATAAAATGGGGAAAAAGAAGATACGTCGAGAGAATTCGCAGAGGGATAAGCGACGACAGGGTGGTATGTATGAGTGTGTGAGTGTATCTCTATTTACTTTGCTTTTATGTATATGTGTGTACGTATCTGTGTATGTGTCTATGCGAACACCGCGAAATAGAAAGAGTTAGTTGATTCGAAGGAAAGAAAAGATAGGAAAGACAAAGTAAATGAAATAAAACGAAAGTAAAATAAATGACAGAGAGAAAGAGATAAAGGAGTAGTATAAATTAAAAAAGAAGAATAAAAAATAAAAAATAGAAGAAGAAAGGAAAGGAAGAAGACGAAGAAAATATAGGAATTGGGTCAGAATAGCACTTATTACTCCAATACGAATAAAGCACAGCACAGATTGTATCTGTCTGGACTAGATTAGGATTCTCGCCATGCTTGTTTGAGAAAAGCAAAAGGAAAAAGAGAGACAGAGAGAGAGAGAGAGAGAGAGAGAGAGAGAGAGAGAGAGAGAGAGAGAGAGAGAGAGAGAGAGAGAGAGAGAGAGAGAGAGAGTATACTTTATATATATAGGTATATATATATATGTAATACATATGTATATCTATCTATCTGCTGACTAACCGTGGTTTTTATCTCTCTTTTTTTTTTCGCGGTATTATCTCGTGCTTTGTAAATACGAGGAACCAAAAGAATTACGAAGAAAAAAGAAAAAAAAAAAAAAAAGAGAAAAAGAAAGAAAGAAAGAAATAAAGATAGTAAATAGTGCGTGTGTGTTGTCTGACGAACGCGCGATGCAACGAGGTAGAACGAGCTGATGATGATGGGGAGAGAGAGAGAGAGAGAGAGCTCGTTCTCGTGCAACAACCGCACCACTCGAGCAACAGCATCCGACTGGCCACGACGATCGGCTCGGTCGTCATCGGCAACGGCAGCGAAGCGTCGACGGGAGAGGCGACACCCTTCTTTCTATTATTCCGACTTCTCGATACCGAAGAGGGTGTTCGCCGTCGACACAGCCGCTGTTACCGCTACCGCCACCATCACCACCGCCGCCACCGCCGCCGCCGCCGCCATCGCTGCCAACGACCGTCGTCCGTTTCTCTATTATCGCTCGATTCAGGGGGCGTTCCAACTCTCGAATTCTAATATCGATTTTATTTAAACTCGAAACCAATCGATTGGTCAATTTTTCTTCGATTTATCGCTCTCCTTTCACTCACTTTTCTTTATTTTCTATCATTTCTCTCTCTTTCTCTCTCCCCCCGTCTTTCTTTTTCATTTCTATTTATTAGATCAATAGTCGTTAACTATCTCTCTCTCTCTCTCTCTCTCTCTCTCTCTCTCTCTCTCTCTCTCTCTCTCTCTCTCTCTCTCTCTCTCTCTCTCTTTCTCTATTTCTTATTTTTCTTTTATTTGCTTTTTATTTTATTTTCTTTTTTCTTTTTGAAATTATCTCCAAATACTATAGATTTATATTTAGGAAGATCGCAAAGGTTAAGTTCGTGATTTGAAAATGGAATCACTTTGAATATTTTTTTGTTTCCTTGTTTTTTCTTTTTTTTCCCTCTCTCTCACTTTCTCTCTTTTTGAAAATATGGCGGGAGATTCGTATCGTTTCGTATTCGATATATTCTCGTTATTATCTCTCTCTCTCTCTCTCTCTCTCTCTCTCTCTCTCTCTCTCTCTCTCTCTCTCTCTATCATCTCTATCTCTATCTCTTTCTCTATGTCGTGTATCAAACGAAATAAAGTATTTATATGCCTCTCTCTCTCTCCCCCTCTCTCTCTCTCTCTCTCTCTGGACAAGACTCTAGAATAGTTGAAATCCGTGAACTTTTTACACTTTTGATCGCGGGAATGGTTACAAAGTCGTCTCTGTTTTGTAAGAGCCATTCGCGACGATTCGCTTCGGAATCTTTTTTATCTCTTTCCTTTTCTTCTGTTTTTTTTTTTTTTTTTCCCCCTTTGCATCCTCTTCTCCACGTAAACTGGCAACGTAAGCGTGTTCGTACCAATGCCATTGGGAGGTCTCTCGGACTAGTATTGAGGCCTGCGCCAGTGTACGTCAGCGAAACATAATGCGCTACGCTCGACGATTTTACATTTTGAATGTAATGGCATTTGAATAATGCCGAAACTCATTTGTGAAACGATAATTGTGAGAACGATATCAAGATTTATTATTCGAAATCACGTCCTATCAATATTCGGCCAAATGTAACGATTTATATGATTCTAAGGTGAGAATAGAAATATATTAAAAGCTCCGACGATTATTTAATGAATCTCTTTTTTTGCACCTTTTATTTTCTTTTCGTTTATAATCAGTTGGTTTAATACTTTATTATGAAATCAAAAAAAAAAAGAAAAAAAGAAGAAAGAAAAAATATGAGAAAAATTTTCTATAATAATTTGAGATTGTTCATTAAAATGTAAGATATTAGATGAAAAAGATAAAATTGTTCTTACAAAATATATTATTTATAAGTGACATTATATAATAAATTATGTTGTCTTTTCTCTCTCTTTCTCTCTCTTTCTCTTTCTCTTTCTCTTTCTGTTATCAGGCATAAGGATGTCAAAGCGACTCAGCTTCTATGGTCTGGTTGGACTGGCGTCCCTCTGCATCTTCTTCCTCGCATTTAATCAGCGCTACAGCAGCTATCTTGAGCATCGACTACAGCCGGTATTATCGGTCAGTAATTATTCGGAGGTGGGGATTGCTCTTAATCGAGTCACGCCAAACACACTCTTTTGGACGGTAAAGTCTAACTCTTCCACCTAACTTTTTCTTGTTCAAGAGCTAACAATAATTGTTTGCCAAAGCGCTCCACAATTTGGTAATGCTCTTTCTCCCTGTTTCTATTGTCTATTCTATTTCTATTCGTTTACTTCTTCTTCCTCCTTTTACTTTGGTTTTTTTTCTCTCTCTACGATTAATAAATTAAGTTATTAAAAAAACTTTATCCTTATTATTTCACGCTTTAATTTTTATATAGGAATTACTTTGCTTACTTTAATATAGAAATTTGATTTAATCTTCTTCCATATACACAATCCTTATTATTATTTCTTACAAATATTAATTACTTTAATATCCATTAACATTAATATTCCTAACACATGTGCAAAAAAATATTGGTTTATTATTTTATTATTATATACTATTATTAAATTATTTTAAATTGCCATATTATATGGCCTGAGAAAAAGGGAGAAGGATATTCTTTTTGTCATACCTGAGATGTTACCATGTTTTCTTCACAAGCACATAATTAAAAGATTAAGAAACTCGATACTTCTTCGATATAGGACGTTGAAATAAGGCCAAGGATCGTCAGAATCCAAGAATCTGTAACGGTAAGCTTGATATATATAAATAACACATCAACTAAAAACTTGTTTTGCAACAATAAATAATATGTGCATGTCTTAGTTGAGCCTAATCATAGAAAAATGAAGTATGGTGTACATTTACAATACTTATATATGGATCGCTTGTTACATGGGTAATTATGTCTGACTTATTATTATTATTTTTAATTTTTTTTTCTTTTCTTTCCATACTTTCCTGTGTATATATATATATGTATATTTTTTTATCTATATGTTTGATCATTCTAAATGATATTTTTCATAAACTTCTTACATAAATAAAAAAAAAAACATTTAATCAAAGTTTACTTTAATAGCCATATAATAAATTAAAATAAATTCGGAATTTATTCTATGCATCTAAATATAAGCATGCTAACACAAATATTTATTAATCGTACCCTTTCCATTTTATGTTTAATTTCATTAGTAAACATTGATATAGGCATATTGCTTGTAAATATGATTTGATGCTTAAAAACTTAAATTATTTGATTTTTGTTTTGTACATATACGACATAATAATTTTGCATTGTTAAATATGTTGCATATATTTTAAAATATTTACATGTACATGTATTTAAAATATTCACATATATGTGTAGTATTTTGATAAGAAAAAAGGAAAAGATAAAAAAAAAAAAAAAGATATACAAATCATTTCCATTTTTATCACAGCCATATATATTTTTGTTTATAGACATACATCAAAGGTTCAAACGACAATGCCACGATCATCGAAATACAAGAAGTCTTAGATCAACAAAGAAGAGCCATAGAAAGGGAGATGCAAAATTATGAATATCCCAATGGAAAATATGGTCTCAATATTAGGTAAAACAAATGCGATACATATAAATTCTAATGTATCTTACAATGTATAAAACAATACATAGATCAAAATATGTGTTTTGTATATATTAATATGTAGTAAATTGGACGACTTAGTTATGGAGAAAGATGGTACTCCAATGAGAAGTATAATTTTGACAAGTTGGCGAAGTGGTAGCACATTCCTTGGCGATGTCATAAATGCACATCCAGCAAATTTCTATCACTACGAGCCATTACTTGATTTTGGAATTGTACAAATCAGAGGTCCACCACTTGCGGAGGAAGCGCTTCAAAATATTGAATCCTTGTTAAATTGCAATTTTCATAATCTTGGTAAGAATCTATAATTAAATATTATTACGATTAAAAATTGTAACATAAGAAATAATTATAAAATTTTTTTTTATATATAATTTTAGATAGATATCTAGAATATGGGAAAACTCATCCATGGGTCTTCAATCACAATACACATTTATGGCGTCAATGTCAAATACATAAAAAGATCTGTTGGGATTCGCGTTTCGTTTCAAAATTTTGTCAATTATTTCCATTTCAATCGATGAAATTAGTACGTTTAAGATTACGTGCGGCAGAAGATCTTTTAGCTAAAAAACGGTAAGTTTAAATATCTTCATCTAATATCATGTAAATTTAGTTCTATGTAATTCACTATTAGCCTTTTAGTTTAGGGATAAGATTGGTATTGTTGGTACGTGATCCACGAGGAATTTTACAATCAAGAAAGCATAGAGAATGGTGTCCTACCAGTCCAGATTGTTCAGATCCAGCTTTGGTCTGTGCTGATATGGTTTCAGATTTCAGTGCTGCAGTACGTTTGATAAAAAAATATCCACATTCTTTCAGGTAAATATATGAAGAAAAAAAGAAAAACAAAAACAAAAAGTAGAATCATTTGATGAAATTAATTGAATGAAGTTGGATATTCATTTGATCAAATACATTTTTATCGTAGTGTCTCGTAAATGATATCAATATTTAAATAATTTTTTAATAATATATATATATATATATATGATATGATATGATATATGTGTGACACACAGGGTGGTGCGATATGAAGATCTATCAGTAGAACCGTACAAATATGTGAAGGAACTTTATACATTTTATGGTTTGGATTTCCATCCTAATGTAAAAAGATTTTTAGATACTCATACAAAAAGTGACGTTGGTGGTGTATCGAGTACGTTTCGTAATTCTAAAGTAGCCCCATTTCATTGGAGAACCGATTTAGAATTCGAAGAAGTTGATGAAATTCAAAGAGTGTGCGGATCTGCTATGAGATTATGGGGATACGTTGAAGCAATTAATGCTACTCATCAAAAAGAATTTGATCCTATTACGGAATATCAACTACAATTGTGACATCTATTGTATAGAATATTTCCAACTGATATGGTGTACAGTACAGTAGTATAAAATATCGAGACTATAAGAATTAGTTATTTTGATTACGTGCAGCACATCGAGATCATCGAGTATGGTACACAATTCGTGAAAATAATATTCATGATGGATGGTGTTCCATAGGGACATATACTCAGGAATATAGTAACAACATACCACCTGTGAATATTTCAATATTCAACTATCGTAGTTAGAAAATTTTTTCAATTCTGAATATATTTAATCTGAGAAGACCAATGGTGATGCCGTTCCTCAATAAAAATAATAATAAAAAGAAAAAAAAAAAAAAAAAAAAGAAAAAAAAAGAAGAAGAAAAGAAAAAGAAAAAAAAAAGAAAAATGAAAAGAGAAAACAGAAAACAAGAAAAAAAGTAATATAATAATAATAAAAGTCTCTTTAGAAGTATTGCGCCAATGCGAAGAACAAAAATAATTTGTTGTAGGTTTTAAATGATTGAATTTGTTAGGTCGTATAAATATACCTAACAACACATTTTGACACAAAAAAAAAAAAAACAAACTATAATATCTACTCATATCAGTGAATCTCTAGTTAAATTATCAAAATTTGTATGACCCTCTCTGGAGAGTCATTTCTTAGATACGAACAAAAAAAATATCTATTATAACGCTTATATCCAATATTTTATGATAAAAGCTGATTTTCTTTGTTTTTTTTATTTTTTTATTTTTTTTTTGTAATAACTCCTCATGTAGGTCACAAAAGACATATTTACGTAAAATATAACATACGTCATATTATATACTCAAAATGATTCATAATTCTATTTGATTGATTAAAAAAAAAAAAAAAAAGGGAAAAAAGAATAATAAAAGTAACATTTACACATATGTGTATAGTTCAAACTCACGATAATACTCCATTTCATTTTTCACAAGTTCTCTTTATATATATATAAAAAATTAAAAAAAAAGCCTAGTTGAAAAATGCTGTGAAATACTATATATACACACACACACATACACATATGATAAACTAATAATGTAAATTTTAAAATATATTCGATTCTGGCAAATTAGTTGATAAGACAATTTTCGAAGTTTTACACAATATACATATTGTTACATTTGTAAATCTAACTGCGAATTAATTTAATCGACAACTTATGGATCTGGTTTATAAATCTCGAGAATTGACCAATGACCGTGCTTATATATATATATAAAAAAATAATAATAAAAAAAAAAAAGAAAAACAGATAGAGAGAGTTAACATAGACTTGCTTTAATTTAGTAATATATATATATATATATACATAACAGTCAGTGGTGAGCAAATTATACTTCTATGTGTTACAATTATATATTGTTAAATTTACAAATAGTAATATCACTTTTTTTATAATTTATTTTCAAAAAGCAAACGAATATATATTATTTGTAAATATTATTATATTGGTTGTGTGTTATAAAAAAAAAAAGAAAAGAAAGAAAAAATAATAATTTGAAAACTATAGTTTGTATATCATATAATTGATATAACGCAATACGACCATCCTAAAACTATGCATAATACATAATATGTGATGATTTTGTGTTCAATGCATAGAAATATGAATATATTATCTTAACAATTTCTAAGGTATACAAATATGTGCAAGTATTATATAAAAAATACATTGCTCCAAACAATTATTTCGCACGCAAAAATATCTCATACATCCTGCTAAAATAGTTCAGTCTACTTTTAATCGATAGAAGATATGAATCATATGATATTAAAATTATACGTTTACATTGATTAATTTTACAAAATCTTACGTGAACATAAAAGAACATATACACGTATAAACACACTAAGCTTTTATCGTCATATATATATATTTAGCATGAATACAAAAGGCATAATGGCGATATGATGGCCATGATTGATTTAATGCAACAATTTTTAGATTGTATATGTTATTTTTATTAGAATTTCTGCATATCCAATAAAGTATATATTATATATTTTTACAATAATCATAATGAATCAATATAATCCATTACTGTTCAGTTTGCATCCAAGGTTGATAGATTTCACGTACTTTTTGTGAATACAGCCCCCATATATCCAAACATAGTGCTTTTTCCAAATTATAGGGCTACTCGTAAGGCCAAGGATGATTACTTTTTTTTAGGCAGGAATGAAAAGAAAAAAAAAAAAAGAAGAAATATAAATTAAATTAAGAGAGAAAGAAAGACGACATAGATTTATCTAGTAGATTATTTTTCATTTCAGGATAATAAAATTTTATCATTAGGTATCATAGCGTATATTGAACATCATGCGTAATATTAACAATTCAATGAATTATATTAATTTTTTTGTCATTGTTAATTACTTACAAGATGATATATATTATTTTGTTTCGTTAGTTTCACGTTGAAATTTTGTAATGCTTAAACTCCTGTCTTGATTTTTTTGAAGCATTCACTGAAAAGATAAAAATAAAATTGAGTTGAAATTTTCAATATAAATGTAAAAAGACATTCCTTTGGTAATAATTAAAAATAACTCAGTGAGGGCAAGTTGTAAGTCATGGATTATCATTATAGCGTATAAATATGTTTAACATCATAGTACTCTAATAATAAATATATAAGCGATAACAAAATCATCATTTTTCACATTGAATTTTATACTAACCTGAATTAAAAATTTTGTAGAAACGTTTATCAGCGATTCGATCTCAATTTGTCCGTCTAATAAAAAAAAAAAAAAAAAAAAAAAAAAAAAAAAAAATGCATTGAAAATATATTCAAATAATTGTAGATCATGCATTTAACTACTATGTATGATAATTCAGATAATTTTTTACATCAATATAAATATTTCAACCATATGCTTGTATTAATTCATCATAATAATTAAGCAAATAACATACACACACACACATACACACACACATACACACATGTATACGAATATTAGTTTTATAACTTACATTGCGTGATTACATACTTCTGGTTTATTATTATATGCTGAAGTTTTTCCTTTAAATCTGAAATAAAAATTCTTTCTGTTATATTTCAAAAATATTTTCATACTTAAATTGCTAAATTAAAAATCAATATCAGAACATTTCTAATCACCATTTATTAATGTAAGACAGGGATAACTTAATTAATCATCATGTAATAATGATATTACATATAAGTTTATACAAAAATATAATATTACATACAATATATTAAAATTAATTAATTTATTTTACTTACGCAAATGTCATTGTGATTTTCATATGTTATGTGAATTATCTTTCACATTATAATATCATAATTCAATGTAATGTAATTAATTGGTCAACCATTTTCCAAGTTATTTCCTATAAATAAGAAACATTTATATTAAAAAAGTATCCAACTTTATAAATTCATGCATATATATATATATAGTATTATTTATACAAAATTCAGTTCTAATATATTCTTCATAAAAAGATCCGCTTGACTGGGGCATACAAATTAATATCATCATGTAAAATATTATTTTGTAATTGTTACAAATTATATAAAATATATATTACAATATTTACCTAATGATTTCTTTGAATCGTATAAATGTGCCATTTTTAAGAGATGCATTGCCATAGAAATTTATTATCTGGGATATTTACCTATAAATAAAATGTACATATAAATTTTTAAATAACTATAATAATTAATGCAAATTTTTTTTTTTTTTTTTTTTTTTTTTTTTTTATATCAGTAAAAACTACTCTGTCATGGTATTCAGACTGGGGCAGTAAATTTTCATCATTTTTTAACATACCAATTAACTTAAGAATGATAGAAACGTACGTGCACATAATCTTAAAAGTATTAAAACGCAGTTGCATTGAAATGGGACTAATGAAGGAAACCAAAAAAGGAAAAAAAAAACCAAACAAACTAATACTCACTACAATTTTAACGTGGATAAGAACAAATTTTTGCAGTGTGAACATTATCCAGTATGGATGCTAGCCATGAAGCTGAAGCTTTATTAATCGCCATTATAAGGTGCGAAGAAGGAGGAGAAGAAGAAGAAGAAGAAGAAGAAGAAGAAGAAGGAAACGTTCAGCTTATATGCGGTTGCTAGAACGAAATGGAAAAACTAATTCGCAAAAAAAGAAGTTCTATTCTTATGCGGAAAGATTAATAATCAATTAAGAAATCAGCAGCATATGAAGATCATAATCAAGAAGTAATCATACGAACGAGACTAAAAATGTCTTCATCATCATTGAAATTAATTCCGGATACATCGTGCAGAAATATTTAAAGTGTTGTGAGATAAAAATATATTAATAAATTTAATCTAATAAAGCTATTTTATATGAACGTACTATTTTATGAAAAATGCATGAAATAATACACGTGGATGAAGCTAGATTCTTAAATAACAAATTGAAAATGTTTTTACCAATGAATATGAACTCGTAATTATGTAGAAAATTCTTCAAAGGAATGTTGCTCCGTGGACAGCCAAAGATGAAATGAATGAGAATAGAACAGACTAAAGAGGAATGTCGAATTAACCGGAAGTATCGTTTTCTCGATCTTTCACTCTCATTGGTTAATATTTTTGATCAATTTACAATCGAACATACAAGGATATATCGCATTTTTTATTTTATCTATTTTTCGCACATATTTCTATTTCTTTCAATGTCAAAATTAAATGAATTATATTACACGATATTTACTTTAATTATTTCGATAGTATTCTAAATTAAGATAAATACTTAAACATTTGTCCGCATAGATGGCACTAGTGTTCTGTTTTAATAGTTTTTTTTTTCTTATTATTATTATTATTATTATTATTATAAAACAAAATACAAATGAGAGAATATCTTATTCTATTATTTATTATTTTTTATAACATCATAAAATTAACTAATTACATCATGGTATATCTAATTTTGTATAGTTATTTTTTTATAGTCCCTAGAATAAAAATTTATCTATTATAGAGTGGTAACATTGAATCCACATTTATATATTTATATATATGTATGTATGCATTTATACATGAATTTTAAAAGGCGATGATCCAAATCTAGATACCTATTATAACCTCCGAAGATCATACAAATATTTATTATTCAGTAAATTATTCTATTCTCTACTTAATGAAATGAGGTTTACATTCCACAGATTTTTCAATTACAAAGTACTTCACAATTTAAGGTTGGTAATAGATAGAATAATTTAAAAAAAAAATGAAATATGAAAAATATATAATTTTAATAATATTTAATTACAAACGATAAATTTGATAAATCTGAAATACTTTATATAATATATAATAATGAAAATGTTTTCTTTAAAAGAAATTTGTTATTTTTTCATAGAAGTTTACATGTTTCGCAAAATGCAAGAAAACAAAGTTACGATGGACCGGGGAAAACAACAGTAACCATACTCAATAAAAATGATACCTCTTTACTGTTAATAACCGGTTATAATCAAGTATGTCCATTAATTTTCAATTATTATATCTTACATATGTTATAAACAATATTTTTTATTTTTCCTTTGAATAGTCAGGATTCAACTTAAACAATGGTCTCAAAATAATCGGACCTACGGTCTTATTTTCCAAATCATTATTATTTTGGAATGTTGCATCTGCAAAGGATATAAACAAAGATTCACTCATATTATTTAACATTTTAGAGCCAAAGTTAGATTTATTAATAATTGGATTAGAAAAAGATTATGATCACAAATTTATTATCAATCTTAAAGAAATCATAAAAGATTTGGATATAAACAGTGAAATTTTACCAGTAGATAAAGCGTGTAGCGTATTCAACTTTGTAAATTTAGAAAAAAGGTATGTTGCCGCAGCTTTGATTCCACCTAAACAGAATCCTATACTTTCTTCATTGATTGTACAAAATTTCAATAAAGAGAATCAAGTAACATAATTTGAAAACAATTAAATGATGTAAAGTTATAAGTTTGCTGTTAATGATATTATTTTAAAATCATTAAGTTAAGCGAAGAAGTACGAGTTTAGAGTACATTCATAAGTTTAATTATGAGATCTTTTTATTAAGAACAATATATATCTATATATATTATGTGACGTTATATAGAAAACAACGATTCTCTCTGTAAAATGAAGAAGAAAAAAAAAAAAAGAAAAATATCTTATTGTAATGTTTGAAAAAAATGTAAATGAAAATATATATGAAACGAGACAGTAAATTAAAAAATGTTTATCAAAGAAAATATGATCAAACAATTAATCATAATAACAACAACAGCAACAACAACAACAACAACACCAAATACAACAATAATAATAATAATAAAATAATAATGTAAAATTGGAGTGCGTATTATTATGTGAATGATGTAAGTTCTCTGAGATTTAAAATTGCCACCTGATATGATTTAGTACCGAAGAGATATTGCAGATGGCGTTAGAGAAAAGAAGATAAGAATGCGATAAGGAACAGTCGTTTCTATATATTTCGATAAATTTCATGAACGTAGAAAGAGATATGGCTGTCAACGCGGAAATCGGCGAACCTTAAAAGTCGAGGAGGCATCGCACTTATACGAAAACTCGGAATGCCAGTCGTGGTCGTTCCGGTAATGTCTTAAACTTTCGTCCGATCACGAAAAGGTACATATTGAGAGAAAGAGAAAGAGAGAAAGAAAGAGAGAGAGAGAGAGAAAAAAAAAGAAAAAAAAAAAAAGGTAATTCGAGCGCTCAAAAAAATACATAAACACGATTTATTAATATGAATTTAATATTTAACATGGTAGAGGTAACATTTTTGCTTCGTAATAATAATAATAATAATAATAGTAATAATGGGGAAAAAAGAAAAAAAAAGTGTATTTAGTAGGTGAATGTGACGAGCGAGTTTACAGATATCGATAGAAAATCTCGATTATTTCGTATTTCTCGGTGATTAATTGATTGATAATGATGATGATTATAATGATGATAATAATGATGATGATGATGATGATGATAATGATGATAATGATGATGATGATGGGTAAGGAATTTGAAATTGAAAAGAGAAAAAGTAATGAGAGGAAAGAAGGGAAAGGAATGATAAGGAGAAACAATTTCATTTTTATTATTGAATTCAAATGGATAAAAAATATTAGGACTAATGTCCTATTTGAAAGGATATTCTATTCGAGATTTGTCGAGACGATGATGACGTCACTCGTTCTCTTCCTCTTTTCACTTCCACCTCTTTCTCTCTCTCTCTCTCTCTCTCTCTCTCTCTCTCTCATTCTATTTCTCTTTCTCTCCTTCTCTCTCTCTTTCTCTCTCTGTCTGTCTGTCTCGTTTGCGACAGGGTACAGGCGACGTCGTGACGCGTCGCCGCGTCTCGAGTGCTTTCGGTTTTTTTTTTTTTTATAAGAGAGAACTTCGTAACGTATCGTAAGAGAACGGTTTCGTAGTAGCGAGATTTAGACGTTAGAAAGAAATAAATAAATAAGAACGTACGTACGTACGTACGTACGTACGAACAACCGAACAACCGACCGACCGACCGACCAACAGAACGAACGAACGAACGAAAGTAAGAAAGAAAGAAAGAAAGAAAGAAAGAAAGTAAGAAAATCAAAGTAAAGAAAAGAAAAAGGAAAATGGAAGTCGTTCTTGGTCGATACTATATTTGAAGTATAAAACGAGTGTGGCGAAGCGTCGATCGAAAAAGATTTTCTTCTGGTTAGAACGAACGTTCACGACGTTCCTACTAGATCCGTGAGTATATTCATTGTCTCTTCTCGCGTTATATGGAGAAGGTTTTTTTGTTTTTTTTTTTCTTTCTGGGTTTTTTTTTTTTTTTTTTTTTTTTTCTTAAATAGAAAAAATAAAAGAAATAATAATAACAAGAAAAAAGAAATAAATTAAAGAAAAAAAAAAAAAAAAAAAAAAAAGAGAAAGAAAGAAAGGAAAAAAATGACTCATTCGTCAAACGGTGCATCTCTCTATCGTTTGTCGTTTACGTTGTGTGTGCGCGCGCGTGTGTGTGTGTGTGTGTGTGTGTGTGTGTGTGAGAGAGGTGACACCAATTACGACCAAGAGAAAGAGTGCGAGAGAGAGGAGAAAAAGAGAAAGAGGGAAATAAAGTGTCTTCTTCTTTTCTCTTGAAATTGCAAAGGCCTCATCTCGGCCATATTAAATTATCTATTTTCAAACTTAATACATACATACGTTCGTCACGAAGGACATTCAATGAAAAGGACGAAAAACAAGGAACGTGCGTTTCGAATTAATACGTTAGAAAAAAAAAAAAAGAAAATATCTCCCGAGTTAAATGTGTATGTGTGTACACATATATATATATGTGTGTGTATGTGTGTGTGTATGTGTATAAAAATGTGTGTGTGTGCGTATGTATCGTTTCACTGAAAAACGCCATAACCTATAATATCTTCGTCTACTGTATCTCTTTTGCTATTTTTATATTATGCTTTTTTCAAAGATTCGTACGCGCGTGCGCGCAGCGTGTCTGTGTATGTGTGTCTCGTGCTGTTTTTAATTATAACATATAAGATATATATTTTTATTTGAAATTTGCGACGAACAAAAATTTTTCTTGCTTTCGTTCGACGATTTCACATTTTAGTAATTTTTCTCTCTCTCTTTCTCTCTCTCTCTCTCTCTCTCTCTCTCTCTCTTTCTCTCGGATGATACGCATTTCGTGTTTCGAATAATAATAGGTTTTAGAAGAGGTAGGAGTTAGTTAAGCACATATCGTAAGAGGTAGAGGTGAAGATCGATTACATTTGCTCTCTATGCGAACGGTACGGCTGCGTGATAGAAATGATATAGAAACGCGCTATTAAAGGTTTTGCTTTCGATTTACCCTCGTAATCTCTTTTATATCTATGTATGTTCGATTCGAGACGATTCAAGTGGTTTTATAGGTTAACTTCTCTCTAACGGTTACATTTTATACGACGAAAACATTAACTTCAATAATAATAATAATAATAATAATAATAATAATAATAATAATAATAATAATATTGTATAAATTTAAATGTCAATTGAAAATTTTGTATTTGGAATTATAAAATATTATTATTATTATTATTATTATTATTATAATATTAGATACGCGTAAAGTGTATCAAGTGTAATGCAAATACGTTTTATAGGTTATCTTTTCTTGAAACGATAAAAAAAGTTCGAAAAGTAGAAAGAAAACACATTGTCGAATGGAAAGGTTGCGTAATTAAAAGAAACGAAAAAAAAAGAGACACACAAGGAAAAATAATGCATAATTCTCGAATTGAAAGTTATAAAAGTGTATAAAAAAGTTTTTTATAACATTGTGACATTCGAGTGGATTTGTCGTTTTAATAAGTTCTCCTTCCTCAAACGGTAAAAAATAATTTAAATAACAAAAAGATACGTTGCGTAATTAAGAAATTAATGGATTATTTTCGTGTTGAAGGATAGAAAATTTTTATGAAAAAAGTTTATAACTTTGTAATATTCCTTTTTTTTTTTTATAGGTTATCTTTTTCTTTTTTTTTTTTTTTTTTTTTTTTTTTTTTATTTTTTTTTATTTTTTTGAAAATGTTTAAGTACGACAAAAGGATGATAAAGCAAACGTTTTTAGTAAAAACATTCTGTTAAATTAAATTAAAGAATAACAAAAATGTTTAAATATAGAAATAGGAAAATTTTTGAAAGAGCCTGTAGTGTTACGGATAATCTTGGATATAAAGTCAAAGTCGTTGTTGAGAATAGATAAATAGATAGATAGATATATACGTACGTACATACATACGGTATGTACATACCGGTGTGTCGCATTGCCACGTGCACGACGTGCCGATTGGACGATGAGAATGTAAATATCAGTTGGTACTGAGTTAACCGGTCGAACGGACACGTTTCGTTTCAGAATCATTTCATGTTTCTCTTCGAGAAACTTTACTACATAGGATTAGTACATAGACAAAGAAATTAGTTTGATCTCCTTGAACTTTTGTTGTGTACGTATATATATGTATATATATATTACTCCATACTTAGTATATAGGAAAATAATTAATTGGATTCTTTTGTTGGACTTTTGATATGTACGCATGTGTGTACTTGTGTATGTGTGTGTCTGTGTGTATATATTTGATGCATTTGTATGTACATCCGTAACTTGGATCGATACCGTAAATCGTGCATATTACGAACGCGGATGAACCTTAAATCATTTAAAATGGAGTCAAAAAATATTTTTACTTGTTCATTCTCGTTGTAAGTTTTGTTTTTATTTATTTATTTATTTTTTTTTTTTTTTCAAAGAATCTTTATATCCACATATTTGTCATTATTTTGTCTTTAAATTTTTTTCGAAGAATAATGGAACGTATGAAGGATGGTATTAGGAAATTGATTACGCAATCCCAATTATAATCCGCCATCTTACATAATAGTATTATTCTACTCGAAGCCGCCATTGATTTCTCCCTCCTTCTCCCTATGTTCCTCTTTTTATTCTTTTAATCCCATATTCTAATTGCGTTAACTTAAAACTCGTTTAGAAGTTGACATAGTGTCGCATATTAGAAACGTTCGTAGAGATCAACTTGCTACAGAATTTACAGATAATATATTACTTGTGCTTATCTTCTATCATATATATATATATATATATGTGCATATATATATATATATATATATATATATATATGTGTGCATAAATTATTGATTTCTTCGACGAAATTATATGAAACATTAATTTCGGATGAATTATAAATGATAGATAAAAAAATTTAGCATTGGGATTGTGAGATGAATATATCAATCCAGATATACTTTATATTTATTTACAGTTTATAATTCGTGTAGAATTTTTTTGAATGACAATAGTTACCTTTTATACATAGTAAACAGTATAACATTGAATGACTATGGTATATAATCATTAAGTGTACAGCGTATAACGAGTATTCAATGTTGGATCATTTTAGTATACAGTGTAAATTTAAATGTTAGATAACTATAAAACTATTAAATGTTGGATATTGGGTAACTATATCATTAGCGAGGAATGAGTTAAGATTTAATTAAAAAACAATATTTTTTTCTCTTCCTTTTTTTTTTTTTTTTTTTTTTTTTTATTATTATTATAGAGAGCGAAGAAAGAAGGAAAGGAAGAGGAAGAAAAGAAAGAAAAGATAGCAAAGTGCAATGTCGTATCACCGCGGAGGTCAAACAGGCTCCGTAGCCGTGTCTTACAGTACCAGCCCAATGGCACCACATTCACCTAGCAGGCGATATTCAAGTGGCTCGACATCTTCGAGTACAACAACATCCGGTGTTGGAGGTGGTGGTGGTGGTGGTGGTGGCGGTGGTAGTAGTGGTGGTAGTGGTGGAGGTGCTAGTAGCAGCAGTGGAGTAACCGGTAGTGGAGGGAGCAGTAGTTCAACGTCCAAGTACAATTACACCTCAAGAGATACCCCATCGTCGCTTCGAGATCGTTCGAGCATTTATTCATCGTCCCCATCATCGACGATTCCTAGTCTTCGTTCCAGCTACGTTTCCGATTGCAGAAGATCTTATTGCCAAACTGGAAGGTAAGCCATAGTTTATGTTCACCAACATGACGCCAAGAAATATCAAGAAAATTTGAACTCGGTCCAATTGCGTCGTCGCCCTTTTTTTTCATTTATTCACTTATTTACTTTTTTTTTTTTATTTTTTATTTATTTATTTAGTTTTTTTTTTTCTATATTATTTTTGATTTTATACGATCGAAAAACACTTTATCAGATGTACGCGTTTTGTTAGGATCATAAGTATTTCGCAAGTCATTGCAATCTAAAGTCATTGTTCCTTAGCATAATGCAACCAAGTCATAATCAAAGTCAATGTAGTCGATAATAAAGTCAAATGAGTTGGTACGCGTTGATAACAGGAAAAGGAAAAATCCTGTTAATTAAAATATAATGATGGAGCTACATTGTTAGGTATTAACAATGTTGAGAAAAAGTATTTGTCGGTCTAGCGATTCTTATCGATAATTTTAGTTCTCTCACTGTTTTTTCTTTTTTCTTTCTTTCTTTCTTTCATTTCTTTCGATTTTTTCGCGTATTTTCTCGCGGTGTAATAATCGGTGGAAGGGTAGTAGCAAAATTTAGTACTGCGATTGGTGGAAGTGGGAGGAGGGGTAGGTAGGTTTATGCAAGAGAAAAAGAAAAAAAGAAAGAAAGGAAAAACAAAGAAAAGCGCTTACGAAACGACGTTAAAATCGTTTCTGATCGATCGGCCCGCAGTTACTACTCATCGGCTACGACCAGCAGCCTCCGCAGGAGCTACTTGTCGGAGTACAGCCGACCTCAGTGCTCACCCTCAAGGTGAGCCTTTGCACGTGGCGGCGTCAGTAAGCAGCGTTCACCCCCCTAAAAAATCACCATTTTATTATTATTATTATTTCTTTTTTTTTTTTTTTTTTTTTTTTTTGCGTACTTTATCTAACACGCATATATAAATAACTCGTTCACGACGAAGACATTTTCGTTTTTATTTTATTTTATTTCTTTATTTCACTTTATTTCCAATTTTTTTTGTTTGAAAATGTTGTGGCTCACCTAGACATCGCTGAATCGACTCGATTCGACCCGATCGGTCTTGAAATTTCAATGGAAATTTAAAGGACGATCATATGCTTGCACCTTTTATGCTTTAGAAAATCGAAAGTTCGAGGTAAAGAACGATAAGCTTGTAGAGAAAAGGTAAATGCATGGAACTTTGTATCACTTTTTGCTATGAGTTTTGTGTGACTACATTTTTTAACAGTATATCATTAAATATCTCACATAGGATATACGCATAGACGAATAAAGAGTTAGAATATATCATTGGTATATGCTATCTTTTTGCGGATACTTACGAATATATATATATATATATATATATATATATATATATATATATGTATGTATGTATGTATATATATATTTGTAGATGTATGCAAAAAAGCAATCGTTGGCCAGAGTCCACGAGCAAATAAAGGAACGCGCGTACGTTCGTAATATTAAGATCGGACAAATATTACAGGTCTTCGTACGGCGGTGATACAACTGGCATCGGTGGAAGCGTCTGTAGTACTCTGGCAAACGGCATCAGTAGCATCGGTTCCAGCGGGCGATACACATCGTCAACATCATCTTCCTACCTATCATCTTCAACCGCTTCCTCGAGGGATCGTACCTTGGAATCGTCGGCGTTACGTCGAGACATTAACGCGGACATCATTGGAAGGTGTTCGCCTTTGGTTTACGTACCTAGCGTCGTCCGTCACTCTTCTCAGAGTGGCACTCATCGTTGGAAGCAACAGCAACATTCGAAGGCAGCAACAACAGGGGTTGGTGGTTCGTCTTTGAACGAATTGATCGGAGGGGAGGAACACGAAAGGAAACGAACGGGAAGTGTACGTCCCGAATCTTCGCTCTCCTCGTCTTCCTCGTCGTCATCGTCGTCCGCCATCACAGGTGGTGGGCTTTGGTCGAGGTCTAAGGGGAGGCCACCTACCGCCGGCAGCACGGTGCTCACCACCGGTACGGGGCATGCACGCGCCCACAGCGCAACATCGTCCGTCGAGGTAACAATCGCCGGTCATCGGGCTGACGAGGACGATGACGACGACGAAATCGACGATGACGTTGAGAACGACGACGACGAGGACGAGGAAGACGACGGCGACGTCAACGACGATAATGATTACGTGAATGACGAGGACGAGAACGAGGACGAGACTAACGAGCGCGATAACGACGACGACGACGACAACAACGAGGACGACGAGGACGACGAGAACGAGGACGTTGACGCGGCCATTGGGCCAGCGAATGTAAACGACGACGACGA
>NC_062189.1:890000-932500 GCF_912470025.1 Vespa velutina | reverse complement strand
TCTTTTCTTTGTTATTTTTTTTTTGTTTTTTTTTCTTTTCCTTCTGCGACTTCAAACCGCCGTCGGAAAATAATTTTATCGAATTTTTATTTTACTTAGAAAAGGGTTACCCTTCAATTTTCGAATACGTTCATTCTTCTTTTTCTTTCCTTTTCTTTTTTTTTTTTTTTTTGTCTCTTTTAATAACTAAAATAGCAGTGATGAAACAATTTTTCGAATTTATTATATCGAAGAGAAAACTTGATCGTGGGGGAAAAAAAAGGAAAGCTAATAATAAGCACGATTATTGATACAGTCAGTAAGCACGGAGAAAAATATAAAAAATAAGAAGATTATAGTTAGATATTGAACGATCTAGGGTCCCTAGAAGAAATGCACGTAAGACGCATTTTCAATTTACGATATTTTGAATTTATTTTGTTTAAAAGAGAAAAGAAAAAAGTACGAAAAGTAAATAACGAAAAAATAAGGAATAAAAAAAGAATATATATATATATATATATACATATATATACTATATCTACTTAAAAAGTAAGAACACACGTGGTGTCGTAACGACCCACCCTTCTTTTGCATTCGCACCCTCGAAAACCGAGAGCAGTATGCTTTCCTGCAAGAGTACTGACTGACTGCCCCTTCCCTCCTTTCCCTTCCATTTCCTTCCCTTCCCTTTGAAGGTTTTTCCTTCTACGGATGCACGGGGCGGAGCCTCCGTCGTAGCTGCATCGAAAAGAGAATTTTCTCAGTGGCACGTAGCCCGGCCCAGTCGGATTCGTATTAGGGTCTTTCCTACATGAATGGCCGTGCCCCATGTTTTTTCTCTCTGTTTCTCTCTTTCTCTCTCTCTCTCTCTCTCTCTCTCTCTCTCTCTCATTCTCTCTGCCTTAATGCACACACGCATACATGCACACATATGCATACAGAACGTATTATACAATACAATGGAGTAACTGGAGTTGTCCAACACTCTTTCAAATTTTTTTCAATTTTTTTTTTCTTTTCCTTTTTTTTTGTTTTCTTTTCTTTTTTTTTTCTTTTTTTTTTCTTTTTTTTTTTTTTTTACTTAACCGTACAAACGAATACGAATAATTCGTTGAGAACATTTTTTGATATTTCATACTGGTTGGGTCAATTAGTTACTCCTCTTCGGGATATTTTATGATGCCAATTATTTTTTTCTTCTCTCTCTCCTTTTTTTTTTTTTATTTTCTCAAATCGTAAAACTAACAAGCACAAAAAGTCCAGAGGGAAAATAGGATTTTTAAAAAAATCATCTAGAAATCTTCGATTTCCCCCTTCCCCTCAGACTGTTCGTGTTTACTTCATCGTTGATATTTAATTTTGTATAATTTTCTTTTGATAAAATATTTTATCATGCTTCGCATAGCATGTTAACCTCTTTATGTGTTTATTCATTTATGAATGGAGAGTATTTTGTGCAGTTTGTAACTAAGGTAATTCAATTTTAGAAAGTAAGTTTTACGTCTCCGTTCATTTCCACAGTTTTCTTCTTATAAACTTGTTTTTTCTTCCTTTTATTTTTGTTTTATATTCCTCAGATTAGTTATTTCCAGTCTATTTATATTTATGACGTTATTTCCATGGACAATAATAATAATAATAATAATAATAATAGTAATAATAACAATTTGTAATTTCCAACATGGCGTCCCTTAACTATTTTCATTTCGATTAAATTGATTGCTCGCTTTTGGTTAGTTCAATTTGTATTATTAAAAAAAAGAAAAGAAAAAAAAAAAGAATTTAGTATACATGATTTTTTAAAGTGAACAGTAATTTTTATGGATTAATTTATTTCGTAATTATTACACACACACACACAAACATATATATATATTTATATATATATATATAGCTCATATATTTATGTCTGTTTCATTGAAAATATTTTTAAATAGAAAATATAGATAATATCTATTCGATATAAATTTCTTCCTTATTATTATTATTATTATTATTATTATTTCATTTTTCTTTTTCTCGTTTAATCATTTCTCGGATAATTTAATCGTCGTTCATAGCCGTCTCTTTGGAATTAGTTTCTCGGTCGCCGCCGGGAGGATCTTTCCGCCATTTTGAATCTTTCCGATCGGCCCCACCATTACCTCTTACGACAAAGCTTTTCCTCTTTGGCCGCACCCCCGGTTCAAAACGGAAAAGAAATTCGTCCAATCGAATGACATCGAATAAGAATTTGAATTCGAGGAAAATTTTTTCGCTTTTCTTTTTTTTTTTTTCTTTTTCTCCTCCTCCCCTTCCCTATCCCCCCACCCACTCATCCCTCTCACGTCCTTATTTTCTATCAATTCATTTCGACCATTATCGTTAATTTATTATCAATCAAAAGTTAACGTTATTAAAAATCTTGATATTTTTTTCATTGGATATTTCTTATGGTATTGATCCAAATTATCTTCTGTCATCTGGTTGAGATAATTATCTCTTAAATTTGTTTCACGTGAAACGGGCCGCCATTTTTCAAACGTAAAAACGTCCAATAATAAACATTTCTATCGGTTTATCGTTAATATTTTGTCAATTTTCCATCAAACTTTGAAATATCTAAAAGGGTTTGTTCTAAATTAACAAATAGAAAGAAATAAAATCTATATGTAGGTGTACTATAATTTTTTTACAGTTGATTATTATTAGAACGAAAAAGGATTAAGAAAAGAAGTGAAAGCTCGTTCCCAATACAGGATCTTTAATATCAGGCATTTAATATGCTTCCTGCATCGTAAATAGTATCTGATCGATCTTATCTAATTGAATATTTACTATTTAACATATTAAATGAATTTTCTAAAAGTATCTCTTCAAATACGTCGATATAAATTTTAAAAACGAAAAATGATTGGTTCGACAAAAAAATAGCATTGAAAAAAAAAAATATATATATATATATATATATGGGTATAATACAATTTTTTTTTTATAAACATTTTATTAATATTATTCTTCGAGGGATCAATTATTATCATAAATATATTTTTATAAATAATATCGCAATATTGTGATATAAATTAAATATTAATTTATAAAATGATACTCATAAAAATGATCATTGATATATATTTCGTGAAACAGTTTAGATTAATTTTTTTAGATATGCCTAAAGTTACGTGATTCAGTATATAGAAAAAAAACTTAACTACATTATTCATCGCACTTCATGAAATACTTTGTATTATTTTCTTTTTTTTTTTTCTTTATATATATACATATATATATATATATATATATATATATATATATATATATATATGTATATATATATAATACCCAACTACATGATTTAGTACCTGCATAAAAAGAAACTTATCTAAATTATTCATCACTTTTCATATTAATATCTTTATATAAATCTAACTAAGCGATTCAGTAACATATAAATAACATTTTTATTTATTTTGATCAATGTCTTTAAAAATTAATAATAATTAAATATTTCGTAAAATAAATATTCAATATCTATGAATGTATCAGTCACTATTTATAATAAAACATCACTAAAGTGATCGGTATAAATAATTCAACTAACAATGATAGGGTCTAGGCTTTATTATAAATATTGACAATCTCTTTTTATATAAAACATTGACATTATTATATTTAGAAATATTTGATTTTAAAATACTGCCAGATCTTTCTATTAATCCAAGTATGCATAATATCGACCACTCATATATATTACATCTCGATATTTCATAATAAATACTGCTTATTTATTCGAAATAACGATTAAAGAGTTGTTTAAAAATACCGATTCAAGAAATCGTACCGGTTAATGGAAAAAAAAAAGAAAAAAAAAAAAAATAGAAAACAAGAAAAAATAAAGAACGCAATCAACTTGTTCACGTTGCATATCGTATTAATTATATCCTTCATATACCTAACTACGCGTAATTGGGTCAATATTTATAACTTATACAAAAACGTACAAATAAATCTCATAATATATTATCATTTCGACTATATAAATTTCAATAAGTATACATATATACATACATATACATATATATACATATATATATATATATATATATATATATATATATATATATATATATATATATATATATTCGAATTATAGCAATGTTAGACACGAGTTAAAAGAGATAGAAGAAAGATCGAGTCGTACAACAAAAATTGTGAATAGTTGGGATGATCCTTGCGAATCTCGGGGCAGCGTCATGCAGAGGGTGCATACCCGTTCTCGATCGCGTAGAGTAAAAGAGAGGTACAGGAGCCTGATTCTCTCCTTTTCTCTCTCTTTCCCCCTGTCTCTCTCACCCTCAGCTTCTCTCTCTCTCTCTCTCTCTCTCTCTCTCTCTCTCCTCCTTTTACCTCACTTCAGAGAACGGAGAGACGCTAACGTGTATGAAAGGGTGCGTGTGTATTGGTAAGCAGATAAGCGAGGTTGCTGGAGGCCGTTTCTCGTCGTCTCTGTCCAGTCTAGTCGTTGCAGAGGTGTATTACTTAGTCTCTCTCTCTCTCTCTCTCTCTCTCTCTCGTTCTCTCTCTATGTATATATGTGTATGTGTGTGCGAGTATGTGTATGAACGTATTTGCATACATACGTAGACAGTACTTGCATACACGTTGCTTGCACGCATGCTTCGTGACTACTAGTGGGAAAGAGGGTGAAGGGTTAGGGTAAGAAAGAAAAAGGAAGAAAAAGAAAGAAAGAAAGAAAGAAAGAAGAAAGAAAGAAAGAAAGAAAGAGAGAGAGAGAGAGAGAGAGAGAGAGAGAGAGAAATATTTTATATTCTTGTTTTTTAACAATTGTATTATCGGATATTGCGTGGAGAAAATAAACATAATCTCGAAATACATGAAATGTTTTGCAAAGAAAACTCATATAATGCAACGAAGAAAATGAAACGTGTATGTATATATATTTATGTTCGTATATATATATATATATATATGTGTGAATGTATATCTGTATACTCGTATCCGTTTCATATGCTCGATCAGCAAATCGGAAATGCATTCGTTTCAAATACACGTAACCTTTTTTCATGGTCACGTTTAAAAGCCGCTATATCTCGATCGTATTGCATATGGAGGTCATGGGATAAGACGACTGGAAATCTATATTCGTTTTTAAATCGATCGAATATTTCACTTTAGATAAGAGAGAAAGAGAGAGAGAGCGAGAGCGAGAGAGAGAGAGAGAGAGAGAGAGAGAGAGAGAAATAAGCATTAATAGATAAAGAAAATCTTAAGTTAGAAACATTAAGCTTACTTATATTCATCAATCCAAACGATATTGAATTAATGAATAAAGAAATTATTGTTGAAATTAATCAACAAAGAGAAAGAACAAAGATTGCACGAAGAGAAAAATCTAAAGAAAAGGAAAAAAAAAGGAAAAAGGAAGAGTAATAAAATTGTTTAAAACGATAATGTTGATGACGAAGGAATATAATGGAGAATAATTAGAAACATATAAATTTATATTCATATAACAATATTGAATTAAACTAAATGTTTATTGAATAAATTAAAAATGAAGAAAGAAATAATATTTATGATATAATAACGTTAAAATAAATACATCAATTTGTGAAATAATAATGTTAAAATAAACATATAAATTTATGAAACAATAATGTTAATGTAAGAATACATATATATATATATATATATATATATACATATAAGTAGTGTGATAGAGAGAGAGAGAGATTGCGTGGATGTACTCACGCGTGGGTAAATGTGTATGCGCAAAAGAGAAAGAAGAAGAAGGAGAGAGAGGGAGAGAGAGAGAGAGAGAGAGAGAGAGAGAGAGAGAGAGAGAGGAGAGAGGCTCCCTTGCGCCCGCGGGTCTTCGATGTCAACAGGTTTTATTTTTGCCCCGCGAAAAGGCCAAGGTCCTCTCTTGCCCCTAACGTGCATACTTGGAGCTCTCCTCCTCTCTTCGCCAGCCGGCGATCCCCTCCAACCGAAGCTACTTCTCTCTCTTTCTCTCTCTCTCTCTCTCTCTCTCTCTCCTCTCTCTTTCGTTCTCTCTCTCTCTCTCTCTTGCTGTCTCTCTTTAGCCCCTCTACGCGTCGGTACACCAACGTCGTAGAAAGAGCGGGGAAACTCTCGAGGGATGTTACTCGAGAAGCTTCTCGATTATTACTTCTTCGTATCTTCGTAGAAGAACATCTCTCGACTATTGTCATATTTCTTTTTTCTTTTTCTTTCCTCCTTTCTTTCTATCTTTTTCATTCTTATATCTCCTTTCATCTTCGACATCATCTCTCACCCATCATTTAACAATATTAATTTTTTTCCCCTTCCTATTTGCTCTTATATATATATATGTGGAAGAAAAAATCTATGGAAAAGAAAAAACTCGAAGAGAGATTATTTTATTAACAGTTTATATGTGATAAATTTCTATCAATAACTGCATAACGAGAGTTCTCTCTCCCTCCCTCTCTCTCTCTCTCTCTCTCTCTCTCTTTCCTAAAGTTGGAAGTCGAGGGTCGCGCCACCTGGATTTTTGCGTGGGTACTAAAATCGATCAAGGAAAAGTATATCATACATATATAATATATATAAAGGGAGAAAGAGGAAGATCTAAATGTATATATAATTTGTTGTTTTTATAATATTAGATAAAAACGCGTATACACGCAAACACATACAACTAGTATACACGCATATATATATATATATATATATATATGTACAGACGCGGTGACGATTTCTCTCTCGAGATGAGAAAGTCGGCGGCTACAGCGTGTGGATGTGTGCGTGCAGTAGAAAAGATTCGAAGAAAAAACATGGAGAGAGAGAGAGAGAGAGAGAGAGAGAGAGAGAGAGAGAGAGAGAAAGAAAAGAAAAGAGAAGAGAAGAGAGAGAGAAAGAGTGGGGGAACGTAGGGGTGGATAGTGGATGCAGTTGTGAGAGAGCCAAAGGAACGGTAGTTCGTAGTTGGTGGGCGGGGGCGGTGGAAGGTTATGTTGGTCGGAACGAAGGGGGTGGGGTGAGGTAGTGACGGTTGGGTTGGAGGGTTGTCGGCGGTGCGGGGGGTGATGCAGGACGAACGCAGGTGAGGCCGTGCACCGACGAAAAGAGAGAGTTGGTGGGGAGACGAGACGAGACGCGTCGGCGGAGTCGTGGGGGGAGAGAGAGAGAGCGAGAGAAAGGGTGTAGGGGGGGTGACGCGAAAGAGCGCGCGCATCGTGTATATATATATATATATATATATTAGTGCATGCATGTATGTGTATATGTGTGTATGTAGAGTAAGAGAGAGATAGACAGTACGGCCCGCTGCATTCGTTCTTCCCTTCTCTCTCTCTCTCTCTCTCTCTTTCTCTCTCTGTCTCCCTCTTTCTCTCCCCTCTCTCTTTCTCTCTTTCTGTCGACTACTATAGTCCGTTTTAGTATAGACGGTCCGGTCGGGCTAGAGTCCGCTTCGTATTATGTATTCTCGAATATCGTGCACTCTCTCGTGATCAATATAAACCCCGAGCGGGGCCGGAGATGCACGAAGACCCACCTCCTCTTTCCTCGACCGACCGCTTCTCTCTCTCTCTCTCTCTCTCTCTCTCTTTCTCTCTCTCTTTCTCTTGTTCTCTTTCTCTTTCACTCTCTTTCTCGGTCTCTCGCTCTCGGTTCGTACGAGCGCGCGAGCGCACTATTTTTTTGCAGAGAGTGCAATGCACGGTTGATCGCGAGAACCGCAGTGTCTCCCGATTATTGCGGACAATTGTCGCGGAAGGAAGATCGAGGATCGACGAATACGATCGTAGGAGAGAGAGAGAGAGAGAGAGAGAGAAACCGTGGAAGGAGAGAAAAAGAGGAAATATGCATATAAAATACAAAAAAAAATTGTTTATTCTATTCTTGAGCATCCGTTCAAATTTATTTATTTATTTCTTTTCTTTTTTTTAACGGATGAAACTTTAAAATCTTTTTCCTTTTTTTCGATCCTTTTTATTTAGGATTAAATTTTCATTTGAAAGAGAGAGAGAGAGAGAAAGAGAAAAAGTAATGACAAGAGTTAAAGAAGAAGAATATAATTAATTACGACTTTTAGGAGAGACATGTTATTTACCCCACTGCTCAATAAGTTATCGCCCGCGGTAATTTTTCGCAAAATAGAAAAAGAATCGAGCGTTAACGCGATAATATTTCAATGTGCAACATGTCGATGACATCTCCGACCCTTAAATTGATTTCTTTTAGCGTACATATGTATGAAATGACTACGAAATTCGAACTTAACATTGATACTTTTTGATTAGATCATCGATTTTTGATTTAACCAAAAAAAAAAAAAAAAAAAAAAAAGAAAAAAGAGACCTCTACGTATATAAGTACATATCTTAAAGCAAATTATAATCTAATATCAATATATTATATTATCCATTATTACAATCAATGCAATTCGTTTTAATTATAATCTACATAATCAAATCATTTCTATTGAAAATCTGTTAATTCATTATTGGCCGAATTTTAAATTTGGATTTTTTTCGTAAGAGAGAAAAGAAAAAAAAGAAGAAAGAAAGGAGAGAGAAAGATACGTTCATTGGCATATAATTGGCCGATCGTAATTATATATCCTATTTGACCTAATTAATAAAGAAAGAGAGAGAAAGAAAAAAAGAACGAGATGCATTTATTAAAAAATGATCAGCCGTACTTTAAAATAGATAAATCATAAATCCATTTAGACTTTCTAATGTCTGTATATAAAAAAAAAAAAAAAAAAAAAAAGGAAAAAAAAGAGGATATAGCAAGATATAGATAAATATACAGACAGACCGATAGATAGATAGGTAGGTAGGTAGATAGATAGACAGACGGATAGATAGATAGAGATAGAAAGGGAGAAAGAGGGAGAGAGAGAGAGAGAGAGAGAGAGAGAGAGAGAGAGAGAGAGAGAGAATTTTGTTGGGAGGAGGGGGGAGCGAAAGAAAAAAAAATGAGAAAGAAAGGTAAAAAAAGGAAAAAAAAAAAAAAAAAAAAAAAAAAAATCTTGGAAAAGGAGGTGCGGTCGTGTGTACGATGTGGAAGAATGGAAACACGGAAGCAGAAACTAGTTCCGGCTAAGATCAATACCTAAGTTGTGCAGCGGACCGTCTGGCGCAAGGCTCTTTGCTTCTCTAACGCGCGTGCGGCCGCGTGTAGGCGCGTGTACGCGCCGCGTGCACTATTCTCTCTCGACTATTAGTCTGTGCGTGCTCTATCACCTAGGATTAACCTAGGACCTATGATGTACTCTCAAGCCAGAAGCTTGACGGCACCAACCATCGCGACGACGATCTTTCTTCCCCTTCTCTCAGATATCATAGTTTATAAGGGGGCGAAATTAGATGAAGCGGGAAAAAGAAGGGAAGAAAAATTTTTCGATAGAATAACGTTTACTTTTTCACACGATTTAAAATAATGATCCATCATTCGATCTTTCCTAATGATTTTTAATTGATTTTAAATTAAATCAAATGTTGGATAATTCTTTAGACGCAATCTTTTTTCTTCTTTCTTTTTATTATTATCATTATTCTTGTTCTTCTTCTTCTTCTTCTTATTATTATTATTATTACTATTTCGTTTTTTATTTAATTCGTTTGTAATTATCTGTCCAGTGATGTAGAATTTTTTATAGTTTGAATGAAATAGTATCGTTCCTAAGATTTTCGATCGGTTTTAGATTAGATTGAGTATTAGAAATGTCCGATCTTCTTCAAATGGGATCTTTTTTCTTCGTTTTATTTTTTTTTTTCTATCTAATTTATTTTAATAATCCGTTAATGATGTAGAATTTCTGCCTGTATAATGCGAATGGTGTGGAGTATGGATGAATTAGAATCGATCCTGTAATTTCCGCTCGGTTTAAATTAGTTTAGATATAATAATGCTAGTTCTATTACATGGGAATCTTAATTTCATAATAATAATAATAATAATAATAATAATAATAATAATAATAATAATAATAATAATAATATAATAATAGGAATGATAATTTTCTGTTTCATTGATTCCAATAATCTACGATATTATCGAATTTAATCTATATAATACAATAATTAAGTAAATAGAAGATAAATAAAATTAGAATGGAAGAAGAAAAACTAATAATAGTAACAACAACAACAACAACAACAACAACAACAACAATAATAATAATTGTAATAATAATAATAATAATGATAATAATAATGATAATAATAATAATAATAACGAGCCGCGTAGTAGTACGTATGAAAAGAAAACCATTCGTCGATGGTGTCGCCCAGTGACGTTGTCGAGGACGCCGATCCGTTGGCTCAAACGGTGCACGGAAGGAGGCCGACGAATTGCATCGAGCTACGAGTAAGTAGTAGGATAGAGAGGGAGGGAGTTGGATGCATTGATGGGAGGGGAAATAGGATGGGAAGGTTCGTCCCTGGAACGTAGTTCATTCACACGAGCGCGTCGTCGTATCTCGCTAAATATAATATGGCGGTGGTGGAGGCCGAGATCCTCTAGCCCATCCGTCTTTTCCCAAAATCTCTTCTCCTCCCTCCACCTCACCCTATCTAACCCCACCCCACCCCACCCCCTCATTCCACCACTCACCAATCTCTCCGACTCGTGCTTCTTTTCTTTTTTCCCTCAACCTATCCCTCTCTACTACTATTACTACTGCAGCTGGTGTTGTTGCTGTTGTTCCTCGTCTCTCTCCCTACTACTATTACTACTACAACTACTACTACTACTACTACTACTATTACTTCTTATCCCTTCTATCCCTTTTTTTTTTTGCGAACGAATGCACCCAAATTCAACGCCCCTGCGATTACGTTTCATCGTCGTCTCGCTACGCAACGCGATCCAGACGCGTTCTGTGGGGAGGAGGATCTCTTATGCACTCTGCCCTAACCTTCGTTGCAACTACTATTACAACACTACTACACTACTACTACGGTTACTACTATTGGTATTATTACTACTGTAATTATATTAGTACTGCTGCGACTACTGCTGCTGCTACTACTACTACTACTACTATTACTACTATTACTATTGCTCCTGTTGCTGCTACTTCTGACACTATTACTATTACTATTACTATTACTATTACTACCATTGCTACTACCTCGATCATCATACCATTATGATAGATTTTGCATTCGCTAACTTAACATTCTCCTAACATTTTTGATAAAAGCGAACAACAATCTCTTTCGCGAGAATGTATATATAGTTAAAATGTATAGATTTTTTTCTTGTTCTTGTTAATTTTTGATTGCGTCTTATCTTTTCTTTTTTTTCTTCCCTTTCTTTTTTTTTTTTTTTAGATCGTCTATCATTTTTCTTTAAAGCCAATCATATATTCAGAAGGTTTTTAATACTTTGGTGTGCACGTAATTGTCTTCTTCTTCGATGTTAACCAGTAAGATCTTCAAATAGAAATAGTTTAATTAATCTCGCAATATGTTACGTTTCAAACATCATTAGCAAAGATATACATAAGTACATATATAACATAAGTACATACAATATACATATGTATATTTCATATTCATTATTGACTCTTGTAGTCCGTGTATTCCTATTTGCGTTTCCTTAACCTTACCGGAAACCCTTTCAACAAGTGGTTGCGTTGACGAGATGCTCCGTAAAGAAATATTTTCAAATCTTTCCCTACAATGCACATCAATCCTACATATTATTATTCTTCCTTTCACACATGTGTATTAATTTCAAGCAATAAAAAAGAAGAAGAGATCTTAAGAGATAAATTAATTTCGATTGGTTATTACGTATGCAGATATATAGTCGCGTTAGTACGAAACAATTAAAACCGTTCGAAAATATAAAATCGCGTATTGAAAACGGACGAAAATAAATCATATATCGAAGACGATGAAAATTTTTGAAAAAGAATAATTAATCAAAGACAAAAATGGCTCGATCGAATATTTCTTTAGTTTTAAATACAATATATTTTTCTTTCTCTCAAATACACAACACACACACACACACACACACACACACATGCACGCACAACTTAAAAAATATATCAATTCAAAGCCATAGAAAGAGAGGAAAACGTTTACAAAAAGAAGAGAGAGAGAGAGAGAGAGAGAGAGAGAGAGAGAGAGAGAGAGAGAAGTGGTAAATCGAAAATTAATTTTCATTGGCTGCTTGCGTACATAAAATCGCATCGACAGTAACCAACCGTGATAATTTAAAAATATAAATTACGATCATTTTTATGATCGTCGGGTAGGCGATAATAAATAAAATTTTATATATCGTTAAATTATTACGTTAATTTTTCAATAAGAATTAATAATGATAATGATGATGATGATGATGATGATGATGATGATGATGATGATGATAAAAATAAAAGATGGCGATTGAATTTTCCATTTCTTGCAGGTCTCTACAATGATGAACGAAGGAGAGGACCCGAAAGGAGGAGGAATGGTTATCTTTTGGAATGAATCGGATCAAGTCAGAAGAATGGAATACAGAAGAGAGAAAGAAAGAGAGAGAGAGAGAGAGAGAGAGAGAGAGAGAGAGAGAGAGAGAGAGAGAGAGAGAGAGAGAGAGAGATAGAAAGGAAAGAGAAGGAGGAGAGAGAGAGAGAGAGAGAGAAATAAAGAAAAAAAGAAAGAGATAGAGGTAGAGAAAGAGACAGACATCCCTCCGACGAGAGCGTACATCGTTAATGGAAATAGACGTTATCAGCTCTATACTTGATGACACTAACCCGTAGATCCGAACTTGTGGGCTTTTTTATATGCATACCGCAAGCTCCTATCTACCGGTACATGTAGTCAGGCCGGCGTTAAAAGCTCTCGGACGGAGATCCTCTTCCTCCTCCCGCCCCGCAACCCCCCACTCTCTCTCTCTGTGACCTCCCAAATAATACTTACAGCACTTCCGGTTTAAGAGACGCCTAACTCTTCTTGTCAAGTTATTTCCTCGAAAGAGAGAGAGAGAGACAGAGAGAAAGAGAGAAGAAAAAAGAGAAAAAGAAAGAGAGAGAGAGAGAGAGAGAGAGAGAGAGAGAGAGAGAATAGGAGTAGGAGGAAGAGAGAAAAGGAAAGAAAAGAAAGGAGGGAAATGAAAGCGGATCGTACTCCCATTTTTGTTTCTTTGTTTTTTTTTTTTTTCTTTTTTTGTTTTTAGTGCCTACCGGATACATTCGATATGCACGCACACAGAGAGATATACATACACACTGTAATTATGTGTATACATACACATGTACATATACACGTAGATACATGCACGCAATTTCGTAAAGTTAAAAAGTTAAATTTAAGAAGGTATTGTGTACCAAGTATAAAAAATAAAAAAAGAAAGGGATAAAAGAGAAATTTAAAAAAAAAAAAAAAAAAAAAAAAAAAAAAAAAAAAAAAAAAAAAGAATAAGTGTCTCACACCGAAATCTCGACAATTTTATAATATATCATAATGTGTTATAATATAAATCTTTTCAAAATGCCATATTGTTACTTATCGATATTGATAACAAACTTGAGATCTATACTTCCGTATAGATCTTTAATTTTGTCTTCTTTCACATTTTTGTTATATGAAAAAAAAAAAAAAAAAAAAAAAAAAAAAAAAAAAAAAGAGACAAAAAAATTATTATACCATAGAGTAAAATGAAAACGTGGTTGGAGTAAAAAATTTTAAGAAAAGGGAAATGAACTTTTTTGTTCATTTTCTTTTTCTCTTTTTTCTTTTTTTTTCCTTCTTTTTTTTTCTTTTTTTTTTTTTTTTTTTTTTTTTTAATGCTTCATACCCGTACATTTATTTTTATTTATTTTTATTTTTTATCGAGGATCAGCGAATAACAGTCCATGCGGTATTAAACTATAACAACATTACATACATATCTACACCGTACATACATACATGCATACATGTACACATACGCAAGCAAAATGGTAATAACCACGAGATCGTGAAAATACTTTACTAACTGCATACATACACGCACTTACACACACACACACACACACAAACACACATACACATATATATGTATATATATTTGTACTCCGATAGATAAGAGGAATGAAAAAAGGAAAGAAAGGGGAAAAGAAAAAATAAAAATCGGACAGAGGAGTACGTAAAATAATCGAACGATTTCGTAAGCTCATTTATTACGTAGAAGAAAAAGTTCAACTGCGGTGAGGAGCGGAGAGGAGTGGTGAGAAATGGAGTGGAGTGGAATGGAATGGCGAGGAGAGGAAAAGAGAGGAGAGGAGAGGAGAAGAGAGGAGGGTAAAGGAATGGTGGAAAGGAGAAGAGAGTAGAAGAGTGGAGAGGAGAGGAGAGGAGAGGAATGGAAAGGAGAGGAGTGGAGAGATGAGAAGACGGAAAGGAGGAACAAACATAAACACACACATACACACACACACATACGAAAAAAAAAAAAAGGAAAAGAAAAGAAATGGAAAGAAAGGAAAAGAAAAGAAAAGAAAAGAAAAGTGTGTACGTGTATAACACGATGTATTTGTTCCCCCACCCACCCACCCCCCAGCGGCGGCGCCTGGGTGAGGTAGTAGGTTGTATAGTAGGGAATGGAAATTCGCGATATACGAAGTCCACTGTACAACTTGCTAACTTTCCCGGTCGTCGGCGTCTCGACGAAGAGGAATCTCACACAGATACAAATAACAAACAAAGAGAGAGAGAGAGAGAGAGAGAGAGAGAGAGAGAGAGAGAGAGAGAGAGAGAGAGAGAGAGAGAGAGAGGGAAAGGGAAAGAAATTATAAGGACGAGATTATATTACGTACCATTATTGATTATCGTAAATCTTTTTATTGTCTTACGTCGTTCACTATATCATTTACGAGGAGGAAAATAAAAAAAAGAAAAAAAAAAAAAAGATAAAAAAAAAAAAGGAACGAAATCGAGATCAAGAGATCGAGAAAGGAAGAAAAGAAAAAAAGAGAAGAGGGTGCTTATGTTGCAGACGTATGAATAACAAATTGGATATGATTATCGGGAAAAAAAAGAAAGAAAGAAAAAAAGAGAGAGAGATAGAGAGAGTGTGAGAGAGAGAGAGAGAGAGAGTGATATGAAGTAATTTTTTAAAGCATGTCTCAACGTGTATACTTAATATATAGATACATATATATATATATATATATATATTTATATATTTATATATTTTTATATATATATATGTGCTCGTTAGCCAATAGTAATAGTCAGACTCGAGCTCGCTACGTCCGTTCGTCGATTAACTTCGACGAGCAATTTTAATACAACATGTCCGACTGAATTACTGGATAATATCTATTATAAGTGATATCCTTGTCAAATCGTTATTGTAGGAATAGTATACGATTAGAGTAATTTAACGTTATATTTCTCAATGAAATATATATATATATATATATATATATATATATATATATATCGTATGAGACTCTAATGCAATAGGCATAACTCCTGCGTATATATAGATATATATCCTACGTAATATAGATATAACATTTAATATCATCGAATAATTTACATTCATTCATTCAATTATATCCGTATAATTTAATGATTTATTTTAATGATCGATTCTTTTTTTAATACTCGAAAAAAGAGAAAGGAAAGAAAAAACGATTCTTGTCGAAATAATAGAAACTGTGAGAAGTGAAAGGAGAAAGGAACGAGAAACTTATATGAATAATATATTTATCGAATTCATTATATATAAATTATATATATATATGTATATATATATATATAATATATTAATAATGATATATATTTTTCTAATCTCATAAAAAAAAAGAGAGAGAAGTAAAAGAAAAGGTGGGGGAAGAGGAAAGGGACGAGATATATATATATATGTATAAATATATAATAAAAATGTTATATAATTGAAAAATATAAATGTATATAAATATATATATATATATATATATACATTTATATACAATATTTATATATATATATATATATATATACAAATGTGCATACATATGTATACATTTATATTAAAAAAAAATATATATTGTGTATATATATATATATATACATATAGTTAAATAGATATATAAATATATTATAGATAAAATATATATGTATAATGAAGTAAGAAAAAGGGCAATGGCGGGCGGGCTGATAGTAAAGCCTGCCGCGTCGCCGGTTCCCTGAGACCCTAACTTGTGACGTCGCGTCCGATATCTCACAGGCTAGATTCTCTGGTATTGGCGATGAGTGCTGCCTTTTGTCGATCAAAAGTCAGTTTTAACGACAGAAAGAAAAAGAAAGAAAGACAAAGAATGAGAAAGCGAGCGAAAGAGAGAGAGATAGAGAGAATGAGAGAGCGAGAGAGAGAGAGAGAGAGAGAGAGAGAGCGAGAGAGAAAGAAAATGGTCGGCTTTCGTTCTGAACACACACACACACACACACACATACACACAACACACGAATTTATGCGAACATTACGACCGCCATAATGTATAGAATAGAAAGAATTAATCCTAATTCGTAAATTGAATAAAAAGTTCGCGTACGAGAAATGACAGTAAAAAGAAAGAAAAAGAAAATGGAAGAAAAAAAACACTGTTTCAGCTCGGCGTAAAAAACATTTGATTTTCGATTCTATGTAAACAATAATTTTGTAATGATAGACGGCCATTTTAAAAAGAAATGTAAAATATATGTTTGATTTGATGAAAAATTTTGTAGAAAAATTGATTGGATTTTTTTTTTTTCCTTTTTTTTATCCTGTTTTTTTTTTTCTTTTATTATTATTATTTTTTTTTAATCGTGCAATTGTAGCGTTCAACGTATAACGTTAACCAATGGCTCTCTGTGAATGTTTCAGTAGTGCGACGGATTAAATTAATGAAATAGCTTCTACGTATCGTATCGATGCACAGAGAAGCATCATATTGACACGGCGAACGACATCGTGTTACACATGAAACGAAAACTGTGAAGAAGAGTATGTCATTCTATATATATATATATATATATATATATATATATATATATATATATACACAGAATATTTTATATATATACATATATATATATATATGTATTATATAGTTTCAAGATTATTAAGAAATAATAATATTATAACACAGCGATAAAATGTATCGATATAAGTGTAACCATAATTTTATTTTTTAACAATCAATTTCATACTTCGCAGATTATCAAAATACATCATATATATATATATATATATATATATATATATATATATTGGGATTCAATAATAATTTTTTACATAACATAATAATAATAATAGTACTAATAATAATAATAATAATAGTAATAGTAAGTAATAATAATAATAATAATAATAATAATAATAATAATAATAATAATAATGATAATAATAATAATAATAATGATAATAATAATAATATAAATTAGGCATAGAATATCTCGATATCATTTTACATCATTAAACTTTTTCGTTGTCTTCTCGTCCATATTATTATATTCGTATATATTACTTCTTAAAATGTTTAAATTCTTAAGATATTTCCAAAAGGTGGAAAGAAAAGTAAAGTAAAAGAAAAAAAAGAAATGTTAAGATTATTCTAAGAGACCCAAGTATATGTTATTTTGTGTATGAATATATATATATATATATATATATACATATATACATATATATATCCATATGTATATGTATATATATATATATATACACACTTTCTCTATAAATTAATTAGATTATGTTATGTTAGATAAAATTATTTCTCAAAAATATAAAAATGTAATCATTTAAAGTACCTTATATCTTCGTCGTATGGAAAGAAAAGAAGAAAAAAAAGGAAAAAAAAAGGAAAAAAAAAAAAAAAAAAAAAAAAAACGAGGCGCAACTTTTTAAATCTCATCAAAAGTAACGTCTACCTTCTTCGACTAATTTACTTAATTCAGCGGCCGAATAGCCCAATAATTGTTTCAAATCGCAAACGAACTTGTAAACGAATCTCTTCCCGTGTACCTTAGATATCATATCACCGTCATAATAATAACGAAGTGCTCGACTTAATTTTTCATAATTCATCGATGGTTTATTTTTACGCGCGCCCCATAATTGTGCAACTGCTTCTGGTTGAGTCAATTTAAATTCTCCTTCGGTTCCTACCCATTGTATAGCACCTCTGTGTTCACGGTCCGTCAATAATTCCAATAAAAATTGCCACAATTGTATTTGTCCGCTGTTTACCGAACGACTCGACGTCGCTATTGTGATCGGTGTCGAATCAATATTCTCCAATGGTACACTGACTACTCTTGTTTGTTGATTAACAACTGGTCGTGTTTTAGGATTCTTTTGATTACGTACTTTCATAGTTTTGTTCGTAGTATTTTCACTGACCGACGTTGGAACGTCCTTTTGTACAACAGCTGAAAATGAAAAATGAAGAAAAGAACATATATATATATATGTTTGTTTAAATAAATAAATCTTAAAAATAAATCTTTTTTTTCTCTCTCTCTCTCTTTATCTTATTATATCATAACTTACCGACGAATTTACATTTTCGTAGTAATTCCAAATGTGTCCAGAATACATCACCGGGATCAAGAGGAACCTTGCTCTGAAATTCTTCAAGTGTTAGATTGCACAATTGTGCACCTGTTATATTCCAATCGGCTAAACGTAAGGAAACCAAATTGAATTGTCTAACGGCCCATTGAAGCCAATGTTTCACGTGTGTTTGTGACCAATCCTTTGGATCGGCTGGTATCTTCAAGCGTTCCTTTGAGATAATAAATTATTATATGTCAAATTAATGATAGATTATTAATAAAACAAAAAATATAATTCATCGTATTTTAATTTTTATTTCAACGTGTACGTTTATACCTGTTCTTTCTTATATTGTGCATCTACCATCCATCTTATCACATTTTGTTTATTTTCTTCGTTGAAGGATGTTATTGCTAGAATATAAATAATCAATTGATTTCTGAATCTATCATTAGAAATTAAAACTTACGTACAATTATTTTCTGCAAGTTCAATGTAATCTTCCGCAGGTTTTAAAACGTCTACTATGTTAATACGTTTTTGTAATGCTTTTATTTGAACATTAACTTGAACAAGACCTTCACCTTGCACGCATTGATCGACTAAATTTTTGTGACATTCGAGCTATAAGAACGTTTACAAAAATAATCTTAATTTATTATTATTATTACATATAATTATTATTTTGTTACATGAATGATATATTTTCAGATAACTTTAGGCAAAGATACAAATGCTATTGGTATTATGACAGGAGCTTTGGTCGATATGATAATAAACAAATACCCAGAGCATATTGTGCAATGTTATTTTTCATACTTACCATTTGTGCATCTTGCAACCAAAATGAATAATCGGTAAGCTCGACGCCTAATCTTTGTTCCAAAAGATTTCTTAGAGTGGACAGTGGTTCTCTAATATCCATATGTTGCATAAGAATCCCGTCGTTACAATCATCGCTATTGGTACTACCTTCTAAAGAAAAACTTGGTTCAACTTCCAAGTCTGAATTGTCCTGTTGAAATTGTGCCATTATATCGTCATCCTGGGACAATATAGCTTCTGGTTCCATTTTGATACGTTTTATCATTGCATATTCAGATTCATCGTCCGTATCAAAACTATTTTGCAATATACATAGATAAAAATTAATATTACACGGATATGAATGTGATAAGAAAAAAAGAATCGATAGAAAAAATTTTCAGGTTATGATACGTGAATCATTAAAAATTGAAAAATAATCGTAAATGTTTTACCCTTTTTCTGAATTCTTTCGACGAATTCCTAAATCCATGGAGATACGAATGGTATTTAAAGATATTTAACAGTAACGTAAATCGTATAAATGATATTTACTTTTGAACATAATATGCTAGATGCGTCGTCACGCTCTCATACACTTCATACGTTGAGTCATCGAATGAACGTAAACATGTATAAAACTACGAGAATATTATTTTCCTCGAACTTATTTACAAATTTTTCGTTATACGTAATTCACTCACACGTGATAGAAAAAATAATATTTGTAGTAAAATTCGATATGGCAAAAACAATGAAATCACTCATACGTTCGTGACGTATCCCATGAATCAAAAGTGGCGCGCTCAAGCGTCAAAGAACTGAACTAAGAATATCATACCAGAATAAATCAAAAAGAAAAATTACTTTCAATAATGAAATATATATATATATATATATATATATACGTACACAAACGCACACACATGTACATACACTTTCATGTCAATAATATTTATTCAACGTAATTTAACATTGAATATTACAAGTAAGAAATCAAATGGTTGTCTTCCCATTATTTACCTAAACACATATCCATTACTATATTATAAAGTTTTTCACCAAGATATGCAAATGTTTTTGATTTTTCGCAATGTTCCAAAAGATTATTACTAAATTTATCTTCTCCATAAAAAGCACCGGCCAAAGCTCCTGTCATACTACCAATAGTGTCTGTATCTCCGCCTAAAGTTATCTGAAAATATATCATGCATCTAACAAAATAATGATTATATATAATCTTATAATTATATAAAAGAGGATAACTTACCGCATATTGTATAGCTCTTCTAAGTGGATTTTCAGTTTCTATACCTTTGATAGGCCGTTGCGCTCTTAAGAAACAAAATATTGCTGTAGGTACAGAATAAAGAGCTGCAATACCATTACCAAGTTGCCGAATAACTTCTTCGTTCGTAACGTTTTCCTCCGAGGCAATTAATTTTTGTAATATATCTAATTTCAGCTTGTAAGGTTGTGGTTCAACTAAGTCTAAACTATAAGAAAGCTTATGACGAAATATTTACAAATGACAATTCTTATTCTATATTATAACTTACCCTTCTTCATCTTTCTCTATCTCCTTCATTTTATCAATAAGTTTATTAATGAAATCTGAAACATTTAATTTATTGGATGGATCTAATTGAAGACATTGTTGAATAGCAATAGCCTGAAAAAATAAATTTGTAAAATATTTGCAAATAAGTTCCAATTTATTCCTATGAAAGATTTCTTATCTTACCTGCAATATAGCACCATCGATGCCAATTTTGTGAGTATGAGTAATTTCAGTAGATCTCCTTGTTCTATCTATAAGTTTATCGTTATCTTTATAATAAAATAATGCTATAGGTGCAATGCGCATAGCACCTCCATTACCCCAAGAACCTTGTCCATTAAATTGTTCCCTCGCAGGAAGTAAAACATCCTGAAACTTATTACCACGTAATTTCTGGAACACCTAAAAGAGATTATTTTTATTCCTATTATATCATATACGATGACGATATATATATACAAATATATATATATATATATATATATATTTAATTAAATTACTTCAATTAGCCAATACATTCAAAGTCTTTTCATACTAACGGTTACAACACCAGCCCCATAACCACGATTTGGTTCCTGATAATAGCTTTTCACAAACCTTTTTGCTAAATCAATGAGGTCTAAGTCGCCTTTTTCAATTAAAGATTCAGCCACACTTTGTGTCATTGCTGAATCATCTGTATACTGCATAACTGGTGCTAGACGGAGTTAACCAAAAAAAAAAAAAAAAAGAAAAGAAAAAACAAGTACATAGTAATAACGGTGTTGATTATAACATCTATATTTGTATATATTATATGATATCTCAATAAAAATATTAATGTTACATTTCAAGGTATCATCTAACCTTTAAACATGTTTCCTTCTAATTTGTCAAAAGATTTTTGTAAAACTTTTGTCATGCCGGCCGATAATAATTCCTCATTTTCGTAAGGACTACCAAGACAGTCACCCATCAAAACACCTAACATCGAGCCACGAAATTTACTCTTTAATAATTGCAAGTCCATTTTTCCTTTATATTTCTATTTTATTTTCTTTTTTTCTTTTTCTTTTTTTTTTTTGATAGGATAAACGAGATCCTCCTATCGTTACGTCTTACTAACAGAAACGCGTAGATCCAACTAAATGCATCTCTTACTAGATTTTTCATGAAACCGATGTGATATAAACTTTCGAATTATTATGAAAAAGCTTTGGGTAATATAATAGAGCAACTTCTTTTTTTTTTTTATATAATTAATCTTCATTCATTTATACACATATAAATCATCTCTATTGCATTTCACCGTATGAGATAAAAACGTAGTTAGTTGATCGTAGTAGTAGTAGTAGTAGTAGTAGTAGTATTATCAATAGTAGATCTATTTATATATGTATTTCAAAGAAATTTATTAATGGAAAGCTTCTTTAAAAAAAGAAAAAAAAAAAAAAAAAGAAAGAGTATTTTATAACAACGTAAAAATTCTAAAATAATAACAGCTTTGATTTAATATTTCCTTGAGCTGGAAAAATATATTGTCTATTCTGTTGAATAAACAATATGAAGCATAATAAGCACGTAGAATTCATATTTTTCGATCAAGAACAAGAAAAAAAAAATATAGATATATATATATATACACATATAAAAATGTGATTATTTTTAATAAAATTTATCGATGGTGGTTCAAAAGAGAGTGATTTGCATGTGACATTAGAGTTTCAAGGATGATTACTTCGATTCGATTAATCGACGATGCTATGATATTTTCAGTTACCTACGGTCTACTGTTTAATCAACGAAAATAATAAAACTCAACAAAGACGAATACCGATTGGCTATTGAAAGAACGTTCGGTATAGCGAGAAGCAAGTAGCGACGTTAAATGCGACGACGTTGATTGGTCAATTCGACGTCGAGAGATAAACGTGGTGGGGGAATAGAGCGTCGTACGGCGCGCTCTACCCGGGCAATCAGTGTACCGCCGGCCGCGTAGTCGATCGGTTGGTTTGTACCGTTTTCCTTCGTGGGAGTTTCGTTTCGACGTCTCCGTTTGATCTCTTTCTCTCTCTTCAATTTTCGATAGTATCCGTTTCGAAAAACGATTGAAAAATTTCTCCCACTGTTACGTTTCTTTAAAAATACAAAACGATTATTTCTCGTTCATTAAACGATTAGAATTTCTTACGTCTAAGAAATATATTCGTTCGTTTATTCTCTTTTAACGGCGTTTTTTTTTATTACGTGAACCTGAATAAACTTTACACTCGTGAAACAAACTATCCTTCGCATCTTTTCTTATACGGAGCCAAAGAGAGAGAGAGAGAGAGAGAGAGAGAGAGAGAGAGAGAGAGAGAGAGAGAGAGAGAGACAGAAAAAGGTGATCTGTGAATGAATTGTTATCAAATTGAGAAATACGGTTATATATATATATATATACATATGTATATGTATATATGTATATATATATATATAAGATTGGAGAAAGGGAAATGATGTCGAAGAGACAAGAAGGTCGATTCTTCTTCGATAATTAATATCTTAGAAGACAATACCCTTATTGCGAGAAAAGTGTAGTATATATTGCAAGAGAAAGGGAAGGAGTGAGGGAGTCAAGCAAGAGGGGCCAAGAGAGGAATTCCATCTATCTTCGCGCAGGTACGTGTCTCGTTACGTTCCGTTCTGTTACTCTCATGGCATTCAGATACTTAAAGCGATTTTCTCATTTCATTATATCCTTATTATATTTCTCATTCTAATTTTTATATCCAATTCAACGTAATAATGATTAGAAATTTATAATAATTGAAATTTTGTAATTTTTATATTGACATCATTGACATCATCGAAATCGTATAATATATATATATATATATATATATATATATATATATATATATATATATGTTATTTTTTATTTTTATTCATTCAATCATTGCTCTATTTTACGAGAAATAATTTCTTGCCAACCTCCATCGATACCTCCATCTTTCTCCAAATATTTTGCTTTGATCTATATATATATATATATATATATATATATATATATATATATATATAATACACAGGATATATATGTATATGTATATATGCACTGTCCATCGTCGTCTATTTCGTATATATACACACACGTATACACGCACTAGCATGGCTCAAGCCGTCTCGTACGGTCATAAATGTTTCGGCCATGAACTCCGATGATCGCTCAATGAACGCATAACGCACGTGTAAAATCCTATTCTCGTTATTTTCCCTCTCTGGAACGATATTTTTCTTTCTTTTTTTTCCCCTTTGTTTTTCTCTTTTTTTTTTTTTTTTTTGAATTTTTCATTCCTAGGATTAGAAAAAGTAAAATTCAAAAACCATTTATAGGAATAAACGACCTACGTAGTCTCTCTCTCAAAAAAATAAAATTTTAATCGTAATTTATGTAAGTATATGTACTTACGAAAGTTCGCGATGAAAACAGAACGAAAAATGAAAAAAATAAAAGTGACTAATTAATTGAATAAACAATATATATATATATATATATATATATATGTATGTGTTTGTTTATTCAATTATTCAAAATAAAGTAAAATCGAAGTAATTAAATTCAAGAAAGAAGTATGTGTATACGATGTATACACTTTATTTTGACTAGCGTAGTAATCGAAAGAGATACGCAAGTACCATAGAGGTTATACATAGAAAGGAAAAGGAAAAGGGAAACAAAATGGAAAAGAAAAAAAGAAAAGGAGAAGAGAAAAAAATGAAAAGAAAAGAACAACAGGCAAAGCAAAAGAATAGAATTTATTGACACTCGTGTTATATACGGTTCGCCAACCATTTCTCCCTTCGCATTTTTATTTGTCCGCGGTCAGGATTAAAGCTCGACCATGTTTTCTTTCATCTCTCTCTTTCTCTCTTTCTCTCTCTCTCTCTCTCTCTTTCTCTCTCTTTCCCCATGCTTTCTTCATTCTTGTGTGTATATACAGGATTAGGGTCATATCATAGAGATAGAGAGAGAGAGAGAGATACGTACGTGTATGTGTATATGTGTGTGTATATACCTTAAGAAGCATTCGCATACGCGCACATACGATCGATCACGAGCGCGCTTATATGCATTATATGGATTTTATTTTATTTTTTTTTTATTTTATTTTTTTTTTTTTTTTTTTTTTTTTTTTTTTTTTTTATATATATATATTTTTATTTTTATTTTTTTTCAAAAAAGATGATATTAACGCCATTATACGAGCATCGATGAGAATCAATCTTTCAGAGGTCATCACGGAGGTCAACCGGAAGAAGAGATCGATAATACGAGCGAATAATTTTAAGATTCTCCTTTGAGGAACATATTATAAAACACTGTTATAATTAAAAAGAAAAAGCAAAAGAAGAAAAAAGGAACGAGACAAGAAAGAACAACAAATTGAAGTGATATCGCAGGGATATCAATAAGGGGCAGACACGCGAAGGTAATATCCCTCTCGAGGAAAAAAAAAAAAGTAAAAGAAGAAAAAAGATCAAACGCAGGCGCCATTTTTTTTTTTTGGTTAAATGGCGACTAACCACAACTCTATTGAGTCATGAAAGCTAACCTATAAAAAGAGAGAAAATAAAAAAAAAAAGAAAAAAAAAGCAAAATAACAGTGAGGGAGGAGGGAGGAATATAGGAATCTCTCGTTAGAAGAAGAAAGGAAAAAAAAACAAAAGAAGTGAGGAAGAGAGGAAGAGGAAAGCGAAGGTCATGGCGACACCACCGGACTCGCCGGGACCGGAAGAGGCTCTTTTCGAGTTCGAGAGCACGCGGGCGAGACAACAAACCGCCAGACCTGTAGCCCTCGAGGAACTACTCAGACAGACCAAGTTCTCGAGGCAAGAGATTCGTGTTATGTATCGAGGATTCAAGCAGGTACATAAGTTTTACTTCTTGAGATTATCTCTTATTACCTCCCATTCCCCTACCCCACCTCACCCCATCTCATTCCATTCCATCTTCTCACCCACAGCCTGCAACCCTACTCTCGCATAACTTCTCTACCCCTTTTTGCTACTTCTCTTTTCTATTTCCTCTGTGCTATACTCCGCTAACCACTTCACACAACACACTAGACCATCATTTTCCTGGCTCTCTTCCTTGTTCTTCTCCTTCCTCTTCTACTACTTCTCTTCTACTTCTACTTCTTCTTCTATTTCTTCTTCAAATAGATTTTCTTATCTTTTTCTTCTTTTGCTCAGTGATTCCTACGAATAAGAAACAATATTTATTTATTAATAACGATCCTGTATATATATATATATTAATAATTGTACGTGATTTTGATGGTTCATCGTGGCTATCGAAAAGAATTGTTTTGTAATCAGACAATTGATGAATAGAACAATAAATGGAGGAAGAAAGAAAGTGTATACGCGCGCGCGCGTATGTATATATATATATATATATAATACACAAGCGCGTATTTGTAAGAGGGAGAGGGTTGGCATTGTAAAAAGGGGGCGGAGCGAAGAAAGGCAGCCGTAGGTTTTTTTTTTTTTTTTTTTTTTTTTTTTTTTTTTCACGTAAAAAGTCAAAGCGCGTCTTTCAACTCAGCAACGATTGCTTCTTTTGATCTCCCTCTTATCATCTCTCTTATCCTTATCCACCTTCACCTCGTTGCGTCTTCCACTTCCACTTACCTCTTTTCCCTCCTTCGCCCTACAACCCTACCCTCCTCTCTCTCTCTCTCTCTCTCTCTCTCTCTCTTTCTACCTTATTTTCCTTTTTCTCTTTCCACCTCTTTATACCATCCCTTCTTTCTTCCGGCCTTGCACATACACACATCGATCGGAACGTTCGTTAACCCGACGGTACTATCTATGATATATGTCTATGTATATATATATATATTTATATATATACGTGCGCGCGCACATATATATATATATATATATGTGTGTGTGCACATATATACATACTTATCTTTTTTATAATAAAAAATTTGTGAATGCTCTTAAGTACCCTAGATGGGAAATGCTCTTTTTCTTCTTTTTCTTTTCTTCTTTTTTGTCATTTATATTTCTCGAAGATCTCAAATATTTGATTTTGTTTCGGATTTTTCTCTCTCTTTATCTGTTTTCTTTTTCCTCTTTTCCAAGACGACGCATATCCAAATAACATGTATACGTGGCTTCGTTCCAATTTCGTTTTAGTCGTCCAAGAAATCTTAAAGTCTTTTATATATATGTATATATATATATATATATATATATATATATATATATATATGTACATGTATATGTATATGTATGAAGAAATTATACATATATATATAATCATTTTCTGTAATACCAACTCGCAATGATCACGTGACACCCTTTTATATCCAACCATTTGCAATGGAATACCTACCACCTATTGCATATCTCATGCCGTAGGTTAATTGATGTGTATTTTAATTATTCTAACGTCATACATTTATTTTTATTTCGCTTGGTATTAATAAATATTAATTTTGAACGTATAATATATACGTACGATATGTACAGGGTAGGTAGAAATTTTTCAAATGATTTTTGAAAAATCGATTATTCCCATTCGTACTATTCCACAGTTTGTTAATCTTTTATAGTATCGTGTAACTTTGAAGTTACAAATTTAAATATATACATACATACATATATATATATATATATACGTATATGTATGTATGTATGTATGTATTTTTTATATCTTTGTTTCATTTTATTCTTATAAAATTATTTGTTAATTCACGTACGAAGTTTTAATATCTTTTTATCTTTTTAATTTGTCATACTTAATATAATATAATAATAACTATATTATGATATATGTAGATATACCGGGTGTTCAAATTATGACGTTAGAAATTTTTACTTTTCCGAAGAATAACATTTTTGGAGAAAAAAATTGTTTGAACCAGAGTTATTCCGATTTTAAGATGGAAATGTTATGACATTTATTTATTTATTTTTTTTTTTTTTTTAATGAAATATTTCAAAATCACTTCGAGGTTCTTTGTTTTTCTTCCCCCTCCTTTTTTTTTATGGATAGGAATCTATATTTTTTATAACGATAACATATTCTAACGCACAAAAAGGAAAGAAAAAATAATAATAATAAAAAAAAAAAAAAAAAAAAAAAATAGCAAGTAACTTTCTTCTGCAATATTTTGTTATCCCGAACACGAAGAAAATAGTCATGCTTTAAATCGGATTAAAATTGATATGCATCAAAAACGTCGATGTATTATCAATGAAAAGGCCAAAGGTGATTTCTCAATATTCTCCATCATTTTTCTTTTTTTTTTTTTTGTCGGGCTTAAAACGTCTAAGTCTTCCTTAATAAAAAAAACAGTTATTATAACTTGCGTATCTTGCGCAAGAGTGATGGAACATCTATGAAAAACATGTCTTTACATTATTTTCTTGAAAAATATAACGAGTTTTATACGAAACATTTCATTGTAAAAACGACAGGTTAGGAGATATTCAGTCGTTTGATCATTTAAAAACGGGACAATCTGTGTATACCTACACATACTTATATGTATATTTGATATATGTGTACATAAGTGACACGAATGAAGATAAAAGCATGGAGCGTGCTCAAGTTTTAGCAAAATTTAACTTAAGGAAACAGGGGAAAAAGTCTTCCTCTTTCTTTTAAGAGAGAGAGAGAGAGAGAGAGAGAGAGAGAGAGAGAGAGAGAGAGAGAGAGAGAGAGAGAGAGAGAGAGAGAGCGTGCGAGCGTGCGAGCACGTACAACAAACACACATATATATACACACATACACACACACACACACACTCACACACACATGTATATGTAAAAATGCATAAGTACAGCGTAAAAAGTCTACTCGCTCATTACGAAAATGAAATGTAAACTTTGTGAACGTAGAACAAAATTTTTTAAAACTATAAGAGAAATATTATTATTATTAGACGGGTGAGAGAAGGGTAGTGGAGAGAAGGGGAAGATTTGATTGGGGGTTATTAGACGTATTATCGTCGTTAAAATTCCTTAGATCGACACGTGATCAAATTAAAGTCATTTACGGATTCAAAGATATAATTATGTGTAATAATATTTATGCATATAATGTCATTGTATGTACATATGTATATACTTGAGACGGATATGAACGTGAATTACGCGTTTTATCGCGTGCACCTGTGGAAAAATGTTAAGAATGGTGGTACGTGAAATAAGGGCACGTGTTATACTACGAATTTATATTTCTATGTTGTTACTCGAGGACGATCGATAAATGGAAATTTGTAGCGTTATCGATTAATGTACATAGTTTTCTCGTATATCTATCTACTTTTCGCATTACTTTATATTATATACTTGAAAACAGACACAGATGTGTGTGTGTGTGTGTGTGTGTATATTTAACAGAAAGAAAGAACGAGGTTTACACAAATTAATGTTTTGTAAGGACAAATAGATCCCTTTCATTAACAAGAGGATCTAGGTCAACTAGATTTTGATCATATTCATTAATATTATTATATTATTCATTAGTTTGAATTTATTTATCTGAATGAGAAGCTTTTGATCAATTTCTTTTTATTTCTATCTTTTATTTTATTTATTTTTGTTTTTTTTTTTCTTTTTTGTTTTCTTTCTCTCCCTCTTCTTTTTTTCTTTTTTTTTCTTTTCATTAACGCGTATTTCAGGTTAAGTATATTCACATATTACGTTATTGAATATTTTCAATGAGCTTTTATATCATTGATTCGTTAAATATATGTGTATATATATGTATTTTTTTTAATATATATATATATATTTTTTTTTTTGTTAGAAAAATTATATTAATAATTATTATGTTTGAAGAAAAACAAAAGAAAGAAAGAAAAAAAAAACAATAGAAAGAAAAGAAAAGAAAATACGATAAAACCATATAAATGCAGAGCCATCTGCGTATGTAAGTTTTATGTATTTAGTTATTATCATTCCTGAGATCATTCCCATCTCAGTTAATTGTTCAATGTCGATCGAAATCGTCGAAGAAAAGGTCATCTTGATCGGCGAACTCGACAGATTTATTGGATCCTGTTACACACGTATATATACATGTATATATGTATATATATATATATACATACATATATGTGCACATATACATGTACGTATACATGTATATATAGAAGGAAACAGAGTGGTAATTCGGTGTTCTTCGATAGTAAAATCTAATTTGATGCGATCGCGTGCAAGTTCGTCCGAGGGCGCTTCGCATATATATATATATATATATATATATATATATATATATATATATATATGTATGTATGTATGTATTCACATGAACGAAGTCGTCGGAATCATCCCCTTGAACTCCATACACGGTCGAATGCTCCAATTTCCATCGGCTTTACGCGCTGTAGCTTCCCACTGGCAAATCCGTAGAAACTGTTATGCTTTGCTGCTGCCTACTTTTAACGCTTTATGTTGAATATCGCCATAAAACAAATACCTTCGTGCGCATGCGTGCGCGCGCGCGAACACCCTCCTCCAGCCCACCCTTTATCCACCCATTCACCCCGAACACATCTGCCGGCCGGCCGGCCGCCCTCCATCCCCATCTTTAGGACGTGTAACAAATCAAAACATGAAAATTTGGATTTCTCGTACGAACAATATTTCGATGGAATTTAATGATCTCATTTGGTTCCTTTTTTTTTTTACAGAATAAATATAAATTTTTATCTTCTCGTTGGTTTTCTTCCTTTTTTTCTTTTTTTTTTTTTTCTTTTTTATCATATTTACAGAACTAAGTTAATTATTTTTTTGCAAGAATGAATTTTTGATTCTGTATAAGTACATATATATATATATATATTTATACAGGGTGATCCACAAATCGAGTTTATTAAAAATGAAAAAAGAATTGCTGCTTACTGTTAGTGTTGGTTTTGTTTTTGTTTTTTTTTTTTGTCTTTTTATAGATACACATACATACATATACACACACACATATATATCACATTCAAGTATCATTTAATACAATAAAATAATTTTACAATGATGATTTATTTCTATGGAACTTCGTTTTGATTTTCTTCTTTAATATTTTCTTCGTTAAAGTTATTGATCGTCGCCATGTTTTTTTCTTTAATCGGATAAACACTCTCCGTAGATTTGACTTGATTGACTTGAATTTGACTATTGAAAATTGTCTTTTTCTCCTCTATATATGGATACGTATATAATTATATAAATATATGTTATTACATATTACATGTTCATGATAAAAATGTAAAGTTAAAAATGTAATCAATCCTCACCTTCGATAAAGATGATGTCGTCATCGGTCTCATTTTTCTTTGGATACTCGAGATCCAAGCGAGGTGATAACGAGCTTGGAGTACTTCCTTGTTGTACGCCAGATACTTTTTCTTGTGCTCTTTTTTTCTTGTTTCTGGAAAAAAAAAAAAAAAAAAGAAAATGGAAATATTCAGGTTAAAATCTTACATCTTCTTTTTTCTTTTTTTCATTCTTTTTTTTTTTCCCCCCCCTTTTATCTCAACGACCTGTTATACATATCCATCTCTGTGTCTCGATCGTAATATAGGGCGAAAGTATATACCTAGATGATATTAAAAAATCATTTACTCATTTTTCTTCGCAAACTTCGCAGACTAATTCTTTTTTTTTTTTCTTCTTCTTCTTCTTCTTCTTTTCCTTGTAGATTTAGAAAAAAATATTCCTATATAAATTTATGAAATATTTATATATTTAAAAAAAAAAAAAAAAAAAAAAAAAGTTATTTTCGAGAAAAGAAAAGTGTAATCGATTGTTTTTAAGATCACTCAAGTAAACTCTTGAGTACGTTGCATGTCTTTAAAGAAGAAAATAAAAAGTGAATAAAAAAGTAAGGATATCGGTGTTGTCAATATAGCGTTGGTTTAGTTCGAAAAATGAAAAAAAAAAAAAAAAAAAAAAAAAGAAAAGAAACAAACAAACGAACAAATAAATAAATAAATAAATATATGAATAAAAAAAGAAGTAAGAGAGAAAAGAAAGATGAATTGTCCTGAGAAACTATTAAAAGGAATTCTAAAAGATGAAAATAATGTTGCATGATTTTTTTTTTCTTTTTATTTTTATTTTTTCTTTTTTTTTATCGATCATCTAACAACAGAGGTCGTCGACTTTAATTGTTGAGAAATTCGAACGATAATAATTTTTCTTTTTTTTTCTTTTTCTTTTTTTTTTTTTTTTTTTTTCTACTTCTTTAAGTTTTGGCTGCTTCCCAAGAAATATTCGCGAGCTAGAAGCTTTTCGTGAGAAGAATAATTAACGGGTTTGCGAAGTAGGCATTAGATTAATTTATGCCGTGTTAGATCGATCTCTCTCTCTCTCTCTCTCTCTCTCTCTCTCTCTCTCTCTCTCTCTCTCTCTCTCTCTCTCTCTCTCTCTCTCTCTTTCTCTGTCTGTCTCTTTCTCTGTCTGTCTCTTTCTCGTTGGTTCCTGAACTTTTTCTACTTTTTTCTTGTATTTATTTATTTTATTTCTTTCTCCCTTCCCTTTCATTTCCTCTTCCTCGATTCTAGCTCGTGCTCGATTAGATCCACGCGTACAGATGCCAACGAATTCAACGGAGGATCGATATTCATGAATATTACAAGGAGAACGACTACTGAGCTACGTCGATGACGACGAGAAGCTCTTTTCAAGTCCCATATATTTCCGTGTCATGCACAAAATAGCACTTTCGTTCTATAGAAATTTCATGTTTACAAGAGACTATTGGACGATTAAACTTTTAATAATGACGAATAAGTATTTGATTTGAAATTTGTAATCTCGCCGATAATGCGAAGTCATAAATATCTTTTTTTTTTTTCTTCTCCCCCCTCCCATCCCCGTTTAAGATTAAGCATTTGATTTGAAATTTGTAATCTCGCCGATAATGCCAGAGCATAAATATTCTTTTCTTTTTAAAATTAAGTTAACACGACGATAATTTAGCTTTTAAATATGGCTTATTATTATTATTATTATTATTTTATTTTTTTGTTTGTTTTTGTTATCAATTAACGGTTCATAGTTGTAACAATGATAAATAATATTTTTAATTTGTAATCTTAAATCAAGTCTGCAATGTGACGTCGAATATATGATACATTTTTTCTTCTTTCTTTCTTTCTTTCTTTCTTTTAAATGTTAAATCACTATAAAGGAAATTAATTTTCAAATATGGCCCTCGTAATTTTTCTATGAATTATGGATATATTGTAGGAAAGGAATGACGTCATATTATAATAAAACCGAGCGAAATGCACTTTCGAGAATTCATTATCTCACTTGTAAGTCGTACGAGCGATCCGACTTCGATCGAATAGCGAGAGTCCTTAAAAATTCAATGAATCCCTCATTCTTTTGTAGGGCAAAGGTTTGAAAAATTATCTATATACGGTTGATGGCTCACCTAAGTACACTTTGCCATATCGAGGACTCGGATTCCTTCGTGAAATTGCACATTCTTGCGTCGAATCCAATGATATATTTATTGGCTTCAACGACCTTCTCGAACAGTTTGCCAACTGAAAGTATAAAAAAATTAATTAAGATTATCATTAAAGATAATTAAGATCATTCAAATGATTTGAAGCATTCCGTATTCCAAAACTTCTTTTTTTTTTTTTTTTTTTATACTTCGCAGAATTCTCAAATCGACAAATTAAAAAAAATTCCCCAAAATTGCATCGAATAATATTAAATTCAAACGTCCCCAATAATTTTTGGACGTCAAATAGAACATTTTGGGAATCGTTGATAAAAAAAAAAAAAATAAAAAATAAAAAAAAAAAACAAAATAAAAAAAAAATACAGATAATAAAAGATGTAAATATGCGGAATAATAAATTTGAGAATATTAGTGGAAGAAAAAAAGAAGAAGAAAATATATGTATATTTAAACGACATGATTAATGTGGATATAAGTTGTAATAATAAAGACGTCAAAAATTTAACGAGAAATTTCAATTCGAAATCTTCTTAGTCTTACCTATTGGACCGAAATTGTTATTTGACAGATCAATCTCGAACGTTTCGACGTTTATATCCGTAGACTCCTTGAGTATCTCGGCTATCGCTTCTCCGTTGGCTGAGCTTAATTCGCAACTGCTGACATTTAGAACTTCAACCTGCTTGTTTCTCAGTAATACTATTAACGAATAAACAATAAATTTTCATTGTTGGATAAGTTGTCTGTTCGTCCGTGCGTGTGTGTACACATCGTCAAATATTTCATATTCGTCGCGAGATCTTTCAAATGAATAAAATTCGTATTATCTTGTTTCGTTCTCTTTCTTTCTCAGATCAGTGATTTTCAATTTTGTCCTGCTTTTTTTTTCTCTGTTTTTTTTTTTTTTTTTTTTTTTTTTTTTTTTTTTCTCTCTGTTGATATCTAATAGAGAATATTATTATCTGTTTATACTTACGTGCACAAATGTGAATACCACCGGCATCACCCAATGGATTCAATCTCAAATCGAGATGACTCAACATTGATTCCCTTTCTAACAAAACATAAACTATACCAGCTATACCCTCGGCCCCGATCATATTGTTGACCAAGCGAAGTACTTTCAATCGTCCGTGTAACGATACAAATTCAGCGACCGCTTGTGCACCCAAATCGAATAGCTTGCAATGCGAAAAATCCAATTCCTCAAGCTATTCCCATTCCCAAAACAGAAAACAAATCGATAAGTTAAATTCAAGTCAATTTGTATATTACAATTTCTTTTTATTTTTCCTTTTTTTTTTTTTCTTTTTTAGCCCCCACCCCCCTTTTTTTTGTTTGTTTGTTTGTTTGTTTTTTTTTTTTTTTTTTTTTTTTTTTTTTTTTAATACTTATCACGTAGGTCGTTTATCTAATGCTTCGCTAACATTTTTATTTCCTACGAGTTTCTGTAGAAGAACAGCAACTCTGGCTCGATCCAACTTGCTTCTCGTAAAACTAAATTTCTTCAGATTGTAACAAGTTTTCAATCCTTCGCCAAGATCCGAACAGTCTTTCACTGAAAATCTTTTCACATATGATAAGATTAATCTATTGAAGAAGAAGAAAAAGAAAAGAAAAGAAAAGAAAAGAAAAGAAAAGAAATAAAAATTTGAACAAGAAATATTTATTATCGCTTAATTAATAATTGCTTACTCGAAATCTCTCCATTCGAAACCATCGTCCATATAGATCATGCCCATGTTCAAGGACATTTCAGTGAGGTACGGTAATTGCGGTAAGATTATTGACATTGGAATATGCTCAACCACATCGTCATTGTACAGATTATCACGATCGTCATCGTCTCTCACTGGTTTTCTAAAAATTAAATTCACAAAGATTGATTGCCTAGAAAACAATACTAATTTTTTTATTAATTTATTTGCGCTAAAACTATATATATACATAATGAAAAAAAAAATTATAGTATATAAAACAAAACAAAAAGGAAGAAAGAAAAATTATAAAAAACGCAAGATATCATTTTATATTTATACTAAGAATAATGATTTTCAAAATCTTTTGTTCGTTTTAATTATGTTATTAATAAATAATATTTATATATTTATTTATTTCTTTTTTTTTTTTTTTTACTTATTAATTAATAGATCAAATTATAATTATTTTCAATTCAGCTTAATTATGATAATTATTAAATTTTTTCTTTTTTCTTCTTTAACACCACGTAATAGAGTAATGGCCTGAAATACTTGGAGCATAATTTCAACTTAGCTTCAAGTGCAAACATAGAGACGGTTTTAGCCAAGAGGCCGAGAACGTGTATCTAATAATAATCTTTAGGAATATTGTGAGAAGGCGTTCAGTCGAAAAGATATATTATTCGTTGGCACTTTCGTTGCACTCACTTGGTAGGTTTTAGAGCACGCAACTTTAATACATGCACGTGCTCGCTCGAAAGTTCAACAATTTTCATACAATCATCTCTTTGCGATTCAAAGTAATTTGGCTCAAAATTTTCCAAATATTCGGCCAAATGACGTTCGCAGTATAATCGTCGCCATGATTTATCGTAATCGTTTGGATTATTAAAGGACCATCTATTAGAAATCATATATGTATATATAAATATAAATATTACAAATATACTATACTATATTAATATTTATATATTATTATATTATATATGATATAATAAATAATATATAAACTCTGTAATATAAATATAAAAGTAATATAAATTTATTTAATGCACATACACACACACACACATTATTTAAATATTTATTTAATAGATTATATGAATAGGAGAATAAAATAAAATAAAATAATATATAAAAAAAAAAAAAAAGAAGAAAAAAATAGAGAAAATGATCAACCTATTTTTGGCAGCACGTTCCCAATAATGTTCGTCATCTATCTTAGTAATAGTCAACTCAAAGGGAAGATCAGTGGGCAAGGTTTCTATAATAACATCTTGATCCATACAATTTGGCAATTCTTTGAGTATGGGATTATTTTCCCATGACGATACTATAACACGAAGAGCTAGTATCTTTAATTCCGGTACTATGTTATCATCCCAGTTGAAATTTTCCGAAATAAGTGTTCTCCGTTGTTCGTATGACAATGAAGAAGTCTCTGTCGAGCATCTGAATAAAATAGAAAAAAAAATAAAAAACGAAAACAAAAAAGATTTCTATCAAATAATAAATAGATTATAATACGGCTATGAGTCTCATTAAAATGATCGAAATTCTCTTTCTCTTTTTTCGTTTTAACTCGAATAAATATGTACGAAGTTGTGAGTTGAATTTTTTTTAATTTCTTCTTTTTTTATTTTCTATTTCTTTTTTTTTTCTTTTTTTTTCTTTTTTTTTTTTTCCTAATAAAGAACAAAAAAAAAGGATTTAGTTGACATGCGTAAAGAATAATATTAGTTCAATTACCTGTAAGCTTTGAAGATATTCTCGGTAATTGTATGCGGAATTCTCATTTCGAATGTCCTTTTTAAATACGTATGATTCTCTTATCTGCAAAGAATTATTCATATTACCGTAATTAACGAGATTTCTTTTCTCCTTTCTTTTTTTCTTTTCTTTTTTCTTTTTCCTCTCCTAACATTTTTAAAAAGTCTCGACGGTGTAAAAAAAAAAAAAAAAAAAAAAAAAGAAAAAAGAAATAAAAAAAGAAATAAAAAAAAGAAAAAAGAAAAGGAAAAGGAAAAGAGAGGGGTTGGAAAAAAAAAAGAAATCAGAGAAAATATGAAGTATGTAGGCAGACGGAGTACTTAAGGTGTATATATACATATGTAAGTATATTAACGAGAGTCGTGTCGCTGCCAATCGGAATCACGAAGGAGGAAAACTCGTTTGAGTGAGGCTTCGTCACCAATTAGCCTAACGAGAAAGGTGTACGGGTCGCTTAACTCTTGAGCGATATTCCTGGAGAATGAGAAAGAACGTAAGAGAGAGAGAGAGAGAATGTAAATGAGGGTAGCAGGGGGTTTTAAAAGAGGCCTAGACGGATAAATTAAGTACAAAGAGAGAGAGAGAGAGAGAGAGAGAGAGAGAGAGAGAGAGAGAGAGAGAGAGAGAGAGAGAGAGAGAGAGAGAGAGAGAGAGAGAGAGAGAGAGGAAGAGGAAGAGGAAGAGGAAGAGGAAGAGGAAGTATAATAAGTTGTTCTTTTTTTATACTCTCTTTTTTTCGTGTTTACTTTCAGGAATGCCCGGAAGGTGTGGTTCACGAGGACTCCTTCAAGGACATATACGCAAAATTCTTCCCGCATGGCAGTGAGTTCCAATTATATATGAGATACGATTTTTGCGTAAATTAGTTAATGGCGACCCCTCATGCGAATTGCAGACTCCAGCCTCTACGCTCACTACGTATTCAAGGCTTTCGACGTTAACTGTAACGGGGCCATCAGCTTTAGGGTAATTAACTGAGAATTAGAGAGAGAAAGAGAGAGAGAGAGAGAGAGAGAGAGAGAAAGAGAGAGAGAGAGAATCACCATTTTATATTTATTTATTTATTTATTTTAATAAGAATTTTTTTTCTCTTTTTTTTTTTTTTTTTTTTTTTTTTTTTTTTTTTTTTTTTTTACTTTAATCTTCCTTTGTCCTCAGTTTCGCCAAACATTTGTATACATATATGTGTGTTGAGATTAATTAACTCTGAATTATTCTATCTGCAGGATCTTTTGGTAACCCTATCGACCCTTTTGCGAGGTAGTATTTATGAGAAATTAAGATGGACCTTCAAATTGTACGACATAAACGGCGATGGTTGCATCACGAGAGGTGAATTAGGTGAAATGGTTACGGCCGTTCACGAGCTCATGGGTAGAAGACATCATGCCGAGGAAGAAAGAAAAGCCAGGGAACAATTGGACAGAGTCTTTAAAAAGTTGGATCTTAATCAAGACGGTGTTATCACTATCGAAGAATTTATTGAGAGTTGTCTCAAGGTACGAGAAAATGTTGGAATATTGTTAGAATTATTAAAATGTTATATTGTTCCGAGACAGCTTTTAGAGTTTGTAGATAGGAAAGAAGGAGATTGGCTATTGTGTAAAATTGAAGAAATTTTTTTCTTATTTTTTCTTTTTTTTTTCTTATTTTTTTATTGTAAAAAATTTGCAACCCATCCCACTTATCATCCCCTATTTTTTTCAATCTCCGAATCGTCAATTAGGAATTCATTAATATCGTTGAATTAATTACACACGTTATGTTGAATATTTTTAGGAAAGATAAAAAAGAACGTGCTGATTCGTCTATTTAAAATCGATTAAGATTATTTTGTAAAACTTTGATAAACTTTGATATAATTAAAATCCGTCATGTAGTATGTCATTAGGTATAAGATTATTAATCGTAATGAAAAATTTGGAATTGAATCGATATTATTTTGTATTGGGATATTATGTTTATAGGACGATGTGATCACAAGATCATTAGCTATATTCGACAGTGCGCTTTGATCTCCGGCAGAAGAGGAAAAGTCGGAGGATGAGGTCTCTGGAATAAATGCGATAGCACAAACGGCACCGACGCCACCAACGCCGCCTACGCCACTTTCTACAACGTTTTCGCAATCTTTGTCGCCGTCGCCACCACCACCGTCCTATTCCTTGTTACCACCGATACCTCCGCCTTTACCCTCGCAACCACCACCAGGATATACTGTACAGGATCAAGAGCTTTATTTACTCTTGGCAGCTCATTGGTGGAATCAACCGGAAGCTCCTCTTTTTTGTTGAAGGTAGAAACGTATGAGCTTTTTACGAAGTCGAGGAATATGAATTTTTTGTTCTTTTTTCCTCCCTTTTTATTTTTTCCTTCATCCCAAATTTTCTGAGAGATTAACAATTAGAGTTTTTATTTTCTTTTAAAAATAGAAAGAGGATTATGAAATTGTTATGACAATTTTGAAGTTCGAAGAAATTTAAAGATGTTTTTTGTTTTCCTTTCTTTCTTTCTTTCTCTGTTTTTTTTCCCTCTCCTCCTCTTTTCTTTTCTCTCCTTTCCTTTTCTTTGGAACCGTCAACAACGCTCATTAGTACTTTTCTGTAGCATCCTTTTGTTTTTTGTTTTTTTTTTTAATCTTTGACGAAGTCAGATGTACAGATTTGCAAGAAAAAATGTTTTATAATTAATAAATGCATTTTTAATAAATTGTTAATTAAAAAAATTCTACTTTTTTCCTTTTCAGACGATTTAACGCGAACTGCAACTGCCTCCGGTGCAATGAAGAAATATAATGTATGTTCGACCGTAATGTTTATTAAAATGAGAGTGAGAAGAGGAAGAAGATGAAGATCGAAGGAAAAAAAAGAAAAAGAAAAAGAAAAAGAAAATAAAAGAAACAAAAAAGGAGGTAAGAGACTAAGCTTCGAAAATTGTTAACTCCCGATATGAAAGGAGTATATAACACGAACGAAGCAAGAAAGAAGATAAGCATGATAAACATTCGAAATTTGATCGAATTCAAATTCATTGCTCTCTTCTTAAAAAAGAAGAAAATAATATTATAGGATATATTATAGAAAAACGTATGAGATAGATAAATAGATAGATTCGTACGAATCGTTCTGTAAGTATTAAAAGCGTTTCATTCGAAACACCTGATAGATATCAGCGTAACGAAGAGAAAAAGAGAGAGAGAGAGAGAAAGAGAGAGACGTTGTTGAATAATTTATAAAAAAAATTCCTATGAGAGAGACGTAATAATAATAATAATAATAATAATAATAATAATAATAATAATAATAATAATAATAATAATAAATAAGTAAATGAATGAATGAATGAATGGAATAAATAAATAAAAAAAAGAAAGAAGGTATCTTACGTGATCGCTCAAATACCGTCGATTTGTGCCAAATCGCCGTCAAGGAATCCATGTTCCAATCTCATGAATCTCCCATAATAAAAGTCTCTTAACTATTACATTATGAATATATAAATAAAAATGAAAAATAAAAAAAAGAGACAAAAATTTGAAGATTCATAATATACATATGTAAACGTCAAAAACGTTTTGGTATCCCGAAAAATATTGTAAAAAATATTCCTTTAAAGGGAATATAACATTGGAAGGTAACAATCTTCGAATGGTGTTAATTATATTACACCTAATGAAAATTAGATCATTAGAATTATATCGAAAATCTTCCAGATATCGATTTTAAGGAAACGGAAATATATAATATTATAATAATGATAATAGGAAGAATAATAATAATAATAATAATTGATAGAAATCATGGTATTTCTTTTTAAGATCGTTAAATAATAAAAATGAGAGAGACTCATGAGAGAAAATTAATAAATGCTTTTCGAACGTAACGTTAAAGCAATAGAAATATTTCTTTTCTTTTTTTTTTTCTTTTTTTTTATTTTCTTTTTATTTTTCTTTTTTTTTTTTTTTTTTTCTTTCATTTTTTATTTTTTGTTTTTTCTTGGCATGACAGAAAAATACTGGCAGTCTTTTAGTTCTTTGCAAAAATAATAAAATAAATAGTTCAATGAATGAATGAATGAATGAATAAATGAATGAATGAATGAATGAATGAATTAATTAATTAATTAATTAAACGTTATAATGTTAAAGAGAAACACGTAAGTTTAGCTAAATTTTTTTCCTCTTAAGTTCAAAGAACTTTTTTCTTTCTTTCTTTTTTAATTTTTTTAATTTTTTCTTTTTTTAAACAATCGTAGATAGAATTCAATTTCAAGATTATAAAATTTATATCGGGATAGTTATCTATGTGATTGTATTAACGACTGCACATATCTTTATCTAAACTAAATCAAATAAGACAAAAAAAAAAAAAAGAAAAGAAAAGAAGAAAAAAAAATTAGAGAAAAGAAAGAGGGAAGAAAGAAGGAATGATAGGAAAAAAAAGCCTGATATAAATTCCTATGAATATTACTTTTATTTTATTTTCAGGATAGACTCGATAATGAACGAAAAAAAAATAAATGTATCTATTATTTAATAAAATTGAAAATTAATATTTTCAAGCTTGCTAATAATGATAAATTAAAGAAAAAAAATAAAAAGAAAAAAAAAAGAAAAAAAGAAAGAAGAAGAAACGAAAAAGAAAGAAATAAAATAAAATCACAGAGAGAGAGAGAGAGAGAGAGAGAGAGAGAGAGAGAGAGAGAGAGAGAGAGAGAGAGAGAGAGAGAGAGAGAGAGACAAACAAACAATAAAATCGTCAAATTGATAGAAGAGCATTGATTATCAAAAAATCGATGTTGACTAAACACCAAGCTATTGTAATTAGCATGTAATACATAAACGGAAAGAAACAATAACGTGTTAAAGTTTATCATAGGATTTAAAGGAAGAAAAAAAAAAAGAAGATAGAAAGAAAAAGAAAAAAAAAAATAGTAATCGTGTAATAATAATCATAATAATCATAATCATCAAGTCATATGTGTATATTAGAGATTTTTCTGTAAGTCTCACGAACACGTTTAGGCATACGATTTGTAATATTGTGTGCATGGGTGATGCCGGTAGATATAATGTATTCGCGAATTAAACGAAGGAAACATTGTATCATTATGATCATTTACAAAGGATTTACTCTCGAATATGTGACGGAAAAGAAAAAGAAAAAGAAAAAAAAAAGAGAAAGAAAAAAAAAAGATAAGAAAAAATGAAAGAAAAGAAAATTTTTAAAATATCAAACAAATTCGAATGAATGAATGAATGTTAAATTAGTGTATAAAAAGTTGCACTATTTTTAACGTCTCATCACTGATCGAATACTAATATACGCACGCACGCACGCACGCACGCACGCACACACACACATACATACATACATACATACATAAACATACACGCACACATACATCACGGATTCTGATCTAAAAATTTCTATCGCTATTACTGCCACCGATCATTCTTTTATAGAATACATTTGTGAAATAATATCTGAATCCGTTTAAAATAAATTTATTTTTTATGAAGTTTTTTTTTCTTTTTTCTTTTTTTTTCTTTTTTTTTTCTTTTTTTTTTTTAACGACTATATATAAATATGTGTATATATATATATATATTTTTTGGTTTTTTTATTTTATTTTAATCTTTTATTATTGTTATTTCATATGCTCGAAATAAAGAAAAAAAGTTTGTGATGGAATTATTATTTCACA
>NC_062189.1:872500-885000 GCF_912470025.1 Vespa velutina | reverse complement strand
TATGTGAAATGTTAAAATATAGTTACTAAACGAGAATGTTAAAAGATTATAATGAGAGAGAGAGAGAGAGAGAGAGAGCGAAAGTTTTCAAAAAGTACTTTGTATAGATTGAAGAAAAGGAAAAAAAAAAAAAAAAGAAAACAAAACAAAAAACCCTGCGCTGTGTCGTTATATAAAATTTTTCGTTTTCGACGTTCCTTATACGATATCATACGTGTATGTTGTTAAATCTAAGTTAAATCGAAATACACATTACATTACATTAAATTATAAACACAGATCATTGTCGTTACGATAAAAAAAAAAAAAACAAAAAAACAAAAAAACAAAAAAAAAAATGAAAAAAAATGAAAAAAAAATCATTGTTGTTACGTACAAAATTTGACTATAGCGTTCTATTAGGAATGTTCGTTAGATAAAAAGCATTAATACATTAACACTGTCGAAATTAAATGTAATTAATAACCCATAATCTCTGTTATGAGATAATGTTAAATAAGATGGAGTCATTAATTGTAAGATTTTTAGCTGCCAGAGAGATAAGAGCAATTCGTTTGTAAACAAAAAGGAATATTTCCATTTTTGTGAATTATTAACTTTGCTCGAAATGAATAAATCAAAGTACTTTGGCGTTATAAAACAATTTGATCGTATTCGTATATATATATATATACAAAATGTCTTTCCAGAACGTTCTTATTTTACTCTTCAAATTAAATATTATAATTTTTATTTTCGTTTTATTAAAAAAAGAAAAAAAAAAAAAGAAATAACAAAAAAGAAATGATATAAAGTTGAAAGATATAAACATCTTGATATATAGTTATAAAGGTAAAAAAAAAAAAAAAAAAAAGAAAAAAGAAATAAAAACAAACAACAATAATAACAAAATATTTTACAACCATCTGGAAGTTTCAAAGGACTCCACACCTTCCGCTTTAAGACGATGAAGTATCGGTCGATAAATATCCGGAGTGAATGGTAATAACATACCTCTTTGTTGAATCTCACCTGAAATTTATCATTAATATATTAATACGATATAAATCATTATTGATAATATGATTACATTAACAATTACCGTCTAAAATCATTTTAACGGCAATAGCAGCGGGATATCCAACGGTACGAGCCATAGCAGAATGTCCTTTTGCATCGCCATATAATACCAAATTAATTCCTTTAGCTTCTCTTTTATTGTCAGGCCATAATACACCAATGTCGTGTCTCAAAATAACAAGATCTCGTTCGTTCTTTTCGTAACAAAGTTTCTTCGAAAGATAATAAGTCAATGTGTCCAAAGGCGTATTCAATTTTAATACCAAATTTTCTTCTAATAATCCCAAATCCTCGATAGCTTGTACACGTTCCTCCGAATTTACCCTTTCCGCGATTTTTCGTTTGAGATTTTCAAAGAAGATTTTGTCGTTAGCCAATCCAAGTAAATTGCATATTAATACTCTCTAAAATGAATATGATAAGGCTCATAATTACTTATAATTTTTTTAAATAAAAATATACCTTGTTTATACCCATGTAATATCTGGTCCATTTGGATGAAGAATAGGATGAGGATTAGGATCGATAAGTCCAAGATATTGCAATGCTTGTATTGTATCAGAAAATCCTTTGAATCTTAAAGTACCACGTAATACAGTACTAGCATTCTGAATTCCATAAAGTTCACGATATATAGTACTATCTCGATTAGGAAATCCCTCTAATGCAAATCCAGGAAGAAAATCTAGAGATTGTACAGCGGACATTAAATCACCACCACCTGATATTTCTACTTCCTGGAAATGAATCTGGTATTGTAATATATGATCTGAATAATTGTCATTGAAAATTGTTTACTACGAGCTATTTATGTACCTGGCCATCTCTATGATACTTAGCTGGTGCCAATGTATTTAACAAAGCACCTTTAGGCGACCAGCTGAATTTGTATCTTAAAGGATTAAAAGAGCATTCAGGTGCTGGTAAACCGCCACACCATGAGACAAATGATTCTATCTTTCCGCCAGCTTTTCGTACGTCATCGAAACATTCCAAAGCTAATAGATGATCTATACCAGGATCGAGGCCTATTTCGTTCAAAACTGTGATACCTGCAGCAACGGCTCTAAAGAAGACGATAGAAACAAGGAAGTTCTTTAAAAATATCAATTGATCGTTAAATCAAAAATACACTTACTCTTCGTGAAGCTCCTTGACATGATCATTCATATAACTAGCTGTTACTAAGTGCGTTTTAGTCTCGATGCAAGTCTTAGCAATAACATGATGCAACGAATAGGGTAATAAAGATACAACAACGTGTGCAGATCCAATAATATCCTCCAAGATGTCTGGTCTTTCAAGAACATTTAAGAACATAGGTTCAACACCAGGAAATCGATTGGCCAATGCATCAGCCTCATCTTTCAATTGAGATACTACAACGATTTTGATACTGTTATCTCTATGAAGATATTCGACGACTGGTGCTGAAACATGTCCAGCCCCTAATATGACAACCTAAATGACAACAAACAGACAAATTCGACATTGGAAATATTTTTCCGTGTACTTCAAATATTCTTATTTTACTTTATTAACAATAAATTTCTATTCTTGTTCGATGTTTTCGTCGAACAATTTGATAAATCTATCTTAAACGTACGGATAAACTTATTTATATACATATACGTACATAGAGAGAGAGAGAGAGAGAGAGAGAAAGAGAGATTACCGTTTTATTTTGTTTATCCCCGTTATCAGCTTTATGTCTACTTCGATGATTCAATTGTCGAAGTTCTTGGATATACTCAAAATTTGGCGTTAATTTTCCATTCGATGCGATTATGGCGTCATTGACGACTGGGCTAAAATTATGTTCCTCCAATGGTTTCTTAGCGTCCGACATTATGACTTCAAGGGCATACGGATACAAAAGATTACCGAAAAAATCCGTAGATTCTTTGGGAAGTTGCGTTGGCATGTTATCGATCGAACATACTAAGACTCCTGGACCTTTGAACGATTTCGTGTCTTTGTTACGATCAGCGTCATAAAGACAAAATGGTGTATCAATCGTTGTACATTCATTCATGAATCTAAAAAAATTGATGATGACGCGTGATAAATATATTTTTCTTCTTTTTTCTTCTTCTTCTTATTATTATTATTATTATTATTGCTGTTGTTTTCTCTTTCCGAAGCAGTGATATTTATTTGCTTACTCTATACTACCACCGGGATCAGCTGAAATATCACAAATTGCTAACATTCGATGAGGCAAAGCTGGTGCACCAACGCTGATAGGTAACCAAGGTGTATTGGCAGGTCTTAACAAATATTTTGCATCTGGTATGGTCAATAATTTTGGCGAATCAACTGCCCAATAAATACCATTTATTATAACCGAAGTATAAGGTGCTATCTTTTTGCTAAATGTAGATATATATCTATCTGAATGTTTATCGTATTCGTTTGAATCAAAGCCACCACCATCTTTTCTTTCCAAATGATGCCTCCGTCTTACTTCACAGGCATAAATTTTTGTGGTATCTTATAAATCAATAAAAAATTATTACAATAAGATAAATATAAATGATATTCATATATTATTATTATTCTTTTTTTTCCATCATTTACCTCCATGCTCCGCTACTTTTCTAAGCATTTCCGGTGGTACATATTCGTGAGGAAGTTCTTGTAATACTTCTTGGCCCCCTTGACTTACGTTTCCACTACCCGTAAAAACAAAGGTCAAAGGTCCAATCGATTTCGGCATAGCGCCCAATGCTATTTCATATCCAGCATCTCTTATAGATTGTCTTGCCATTGACGAATCTCTATAATTATGTGCTGGTCCGATATGCTGAGAATTTTATCAATTATCAACGATATATTAGATAAAATTTTAATACAATAACACGTTAAAGGATATACCATAAATGGTGTATGATGACCCAATGCAAGTAATCTAAGCCCTAATCCATGCAATATATTGACCATACCAGCAACCCCAGCGTATTTGCCAAACGCTACGACTCTTTGTCCATTTTGATCAGTTAATTTTTCGTAATCCAATAAACGTATGTTTTTTTCCAAAATTGCATCTAACAACGGCATATTATTTTCTTGTGCCTTTATCGTGTGAGAAAAGAAACAATACGTTTTATTAGGTATCAAATGATCGATCGGTACTTGCTTGACCCCAAAAATGACGGATGCAGAACTTATGTCTTCTTGTATGAGGGCACCCGCTGCCTGATAACTTTGAACCGGATAAGCTCTTCTATTGCTAGGTTGAACTATCACTTTTACACCTGCTCTGACTAATCGGCGAACGTTCGATGGTGCCAATGGTGCTCGTCTTTCCCATACTGATTGATCTTCTCGTCTTATCGCTATAACTCTTCCTTTTAGAGTCTAAAAATACATGATTTCTTTAAACAATATATATATATATATATATATATATATATATATATATATATATAGATATGTATATCATAAATTTAGATTCTCAACTGTCGAATATTTGTTTAGAAAATAATTGATATCTTACGCTGGTATGGCGGATACTGTGCGTTAGAAAACGTATTGGTTTCAATTTAAAAAGATACTTCTGTTTTAATTTAAAAAATCCTAATATACACATAATATAATATTTTCTTATGATTAACGATATCACGAGAAAAGGAAAAAAATATTTTGCGTCAACGTTTTGCACCATCCATTCACTATTGAAGATATATACTGTATGAAGATTGATCCGACTAAAGAGAAATGTATTCGTTAAATGAAAATATGTTATTAGTTAATAGGACATTAGCTTGCGTTTCATGAATCGTATCATACTTTGATAGGCTATAGGTCATCGAGTTCATGATAGTAAGTAATAAAATACTGATAAGACAAATGTTACAAATCGCTGATATATAAGTGAATAATAATATAAAAAATAAGTTTTTGGATATGATAATTCTCATTATTTTTTTTCATTATATTTTTATTTTATTTAATGATAATCATACAATTTATTCTGTAAATTTGTCTCGACAATTTGTTCATTATTTCTAATTTCAAAAATAAAATTAATCTTAATGAAACTGCAGCATCTGTTACTGTTACTTTAGGCACAATTGAAAAAAACGATAAACATGTTTTTGGCATTATAATTTGTTTATTAAAATGTTAAAACATAGCTATGTCATTTTATATTCGTGTCAAATAGTCGAAGCTCACATAGAAACATTATCGCACGTATTTATTTATTCGTACAAGTAACACTTAGAAAGATAAGAAACAAAATTAATGATGTAACACTTGACAGGAAGTATTTTTTATTATTTAATTTTAAACAGTGACATTCAACTAAGTAATCAACAAATATATTCATTTTTTAATATGACAATATTCTTATTATATTGTTATAATATTTTTATCTAGTATAAGACAAATAAAAATTTCCTTTTCTTTTTATTAGCTATAAATATCAATATATACATATATTAAAAATATAATATAATTTTTTTCTAGTCATTAATTCGATTGCGCTTTAATCGATAAATACATTTTATTTTTAATGGTTTGTTTGGTAGGATTAATCTTCTTCAATATTTGAGTCATAATATTAACAAGTTGTTCAGATGTGAGACCAGTCTTTTTGGATTTGAATTTTTGCAAAAGTTCCGTCGTAGTCATCGGTTTACGCATCAAATATCGTCTAACTGCATCTTCAGTAATTCCAGACTCACTGTAAAAAAAAGAAAAAGAATAAATAGTCGCTTATCATTCAATTATAAAAATTCAATATATTTATATATATATATATATAGAATTTAAATTTAGATGAAAAATTTTACCTAGCCCCTGGTATATAAGAAGTTACTGGAACTAAATTAAAGTTATCCAACTTTAATTTTTTAGCCTGTGATAAATCAGGAGAACCAGATTGTTTTCTCTTAAAGGGATCAACTGCATTGGTTGCTGCTGGTGTTGGTGTTGCAGATCTTGAACTGTGTGCACTATTTGATTTTTTATTATCTTTTTCTTTTAATGTATCAGATTCTGAACCAGAATCACTTGAAAAGTCACTAGAGGAATCCTTGCCAGGCGCAGACTTTTTCGTATCCTTCTTTTTATTCTGTTTCTTCTTTTTCTTCTTATCCTTCTTACCAACTGGATCTTTATCTTTATCCTAAATGACAACGAACATTTCATTAAATAAAATTAAATATATATTGAACTGATAAAAATAATAATATCTAATAGTCGTACCTTATCATCCTTTTCCTTATTTTCTTCATTTTCATCCTTGTCTTCATCACCTTCTTTTTTATCCGTTTGTTCTTCGTCTTCCTCGTCTTCGTCAGATGCAAGTAACTTTCTTAAAGCATCCTCTTCTGCTACGGATTTGATTTCCTTTTGTTGTTCCAATTCGGATTCAGAATCAGACGAATCAGAAATGTAATCGCATTCTCTTCCTTCCTCATCACCATCGTCACTTTCTTCAAATGCTTCGTCGTCCGATGTGTTTTTCTTCTTTTTCTTTTTCTGTATCTCCACTATAGGAAATAAATCAATATCAATTTATACAATTTTTAGTTAAGACGTTTGCATTTTTTTTTTTTTTCTTCTTTTTTCTAATACGTGACATTACATACACTTTCCTTTTTTCTTCTTCTTCGTATTATCTTCATCCTCAGAACCTTTTTTGCTTTGTTCGTCACTTAATGAATCATCATCATCACTGTCTATCCATTCGTCCATTTCTGATATCTTTAATTCCTTATCCTTCTTACCAGATTTTTTACCTTTACCACCATCTATTAATTCCTCTTCGTCTCCACCTTCTTCGTCATTTCGTAATCTTTTTCGTAACATCAATGAAAAATAATTCATTACTTTGTTCCTACGACTAAATTCCTGTTCCGCTTCTTCGGCACTAAGTGCCTTATACCTTTGGATAGGTTGAAAGTTATACCTAAACATAGAAAAATATAATACTTTTTTTTTTTTTTTTTTTTTTTTTTTTAATATGAATATATCTATATAAATATATCAATAATAAAAAAGAAGATCTTATACCACTCGTGCAATGGAAAAGCTTCAATGGCACCATCGGCAGCATGGGTAAATACATAGTACGCTGCATTTTCACTTATACCACCTTCACGTATGCCTTTGAATTTTTTCCCCGTCTTTCCACCAGACTTAAGAATCCACGGTTGATCTTCCGGCTTATATTTTCTACTCGTAATACCAAACTTTTTTCTCCTGGCCTCCTCTCTTGCATCTCGTCCAAATTCTGATCCTGCACCAAACTTTGGCATCTCCTCCTCAACCCCTTTGTATTCTTTCATATTATTTTCACGTTCCATTTTCACTTGTTTCCATTTGGAAAAATCAACGTTTAATGTTGCATTGAAACGCATAACATTATGCTTCTTTTTACTATTCCTACAAAATAAAAAGCTACAGTTTCAATTGATTATCAGTTTGAATGACAAATAAATGAAAAATTACGTACTTGGGTACCCTTATACTGAATTCTTGTACAGATGGTACACCGGGAGGCTGTAGGGATAAAAAAAAAAAAAAAAAAAAAAAAAAAAAAGGAAAAGAAAAAGATCAGCAAAAAAAAGTAAATATAGAAGGAAAATTATACTTTTCAAAAATATTTATACAGATTAACGTACCTTTGGTGGTGCAATAGCTGTCATTTTGTTTTCTTAAAATAATCTATATGAATAAAATGAAATAAATATTCTATAAATATGCAGCAATCCAAATAGATTACCAAATGTTAAATTGTTTTCTTTTAAAAATATTTAAGATCATGTACTTCTGATATATTGTTACTATGCAAGTGCAACGAGCACGTGCATACGTTAATGCAACTAAAAGTTAGGAAGGTAATAAACGAGGTACAACAGTAAAATGATGAACTTACATTTCAACAGGTGGCACTTCTGTCGCTTCAAACGTTTGCCTTACTTTAAGAGTGTTCTCATTATTTTCTATTTGAAGCCTATGTGACTTCAGCGATAGGCGTGGACAAAATATGAACTACGAATACGAGCGGGAAAATTTGAACTACAAACACTATCCATGAATCTAATATATCGATTTTGTTGATTATTACTCTCTCATTTTAAAGACAATGATTTAATCTAGATCATCCTTTTTTTCAAATTTTTGTATATTTAACAAAATTCTTTTGTTTTTTGTCAGATGACATAAAAAAATTTCTTTCATGCATTAATCCTATTGTTAAAAGGATAGCGTTAGAAGAATATAACCTATACAAATTTATACATCGATATAAATGGACACATAGAGGGGTCAATGTTTCTCTATTACGCCTGTAGTTTATATTTTATTCGTACATGGCGCTAAAATCGCATACATTAGAATCTTTGGATAGTGAACAGTGTTATAACGCGTTATAATGTATTATAACATTAGAATTGGATTTTAGACTTTAGTGATAATTTGTTTAATATCGTATATGATAAATTTTGATAAATGATAAAAAACCTTATGTATTAATAATAATTATATATATATATATATGTATATATATATGTATACATATAGTTAAAATATTTTCATTTTGTATGAACAATAATCTGAATTAATTAACACTATGAAAGAATTACGGCGTAGTGAAAAGCTTAGGATTAAATATATTATAGTATGATAGATATTGCTGTTTATTTAATTAAAAGAGATGTACGTGAATTATATTCTTATCGTGTAACGATCATCAATTCTAATCTCCTTTGCGTACATATGCCAACAATTGTGCATTCTTGTATATAACCTTTCGTCTATAACGATATAGAATTAATAATAATTTATCCTCAACCTTTGTCATCATGATTAAGGCCATTTTAGTTTTTAATAATCATGGAAAGCCACGACTTTCAAAATTTTATCAATACTTCGTAAGTATATATAAATTTTTGTTTTTACGATCGATATACAATTTAGATTCATCGGTTATTTAGACTCCAATATCGGTTATATGATTGCAACATTATTAATTTATTTTTTTTTTTTTTAGAATGAAGATATGCAACAACAGATCATTAAAGAAACGTTTCAACTTGTATCAAAAAGAGACGATAATGTTTGTAACTTTTTGGAGGGTGGTAGTCTAATTGGAGGATCCGATTATAAATTAATTTATCGCCATTATGCCACCCTTTATTTTGTATTTTGCGTTGACAGTTCTGAATCAGAACTTGGTATTCTAGATCTGATACAAGTTTTTGTAGAAACTTTGGACAAATGTTTTGAAAATGTGTGTGAACTCGATCTTATTTTTCACGTTGATAAAGTTCATTATATACTTAATGAATTAGTGATGGGTGGTATGGTATTAGAAACTAACATGACAGAAATACTTACAAGAATAGAGGATCAAAACAAATTGGAAAAACAAGAGGTAAGTTCTACAATTGTAATATTTATTTTATCTGATCTTTATAAATTTTTTTTTTTTTTTTTTTTTGCTTAAATTACTAAACAAATGCTTTGCTAATAATATGAAAATATAGTTTTACCACATAATGCTTTTTAAATTGATACAAGAGAAATTATTTAACATTACTTATGTCATCTCTTAAATATTATATATTCTTTTCTAAATAGCTAAATAATTTAATAAAATATTAGAATATATATATATTTATGCATACATACATTCATACACACACACATATATATATATATATATATATATATATATATATATATATATATATGTATATATGTATTCTATAAATATTCAGTACGGATATTTAATTAAAAGAGTAATATTTGTTAGAAACTTATTACAGATAATAAGTTTATTTGTTTCATTCGTTGAATTTTAAATCATTAAAGTAAATGTACAAGATTTTCAATTTTCCTTTAGGCTATTAACATCTTAGAATATATTTATAAGAATATAGTAAGCAAATGAATATTTGAAATAACAAGTAAATGTCATATTAACCAAGCTTCGAACATTTAATTACTTGTAGTAATTTGTTTGATTGCTAGCTGTGCATGTTTGGTATGCTCCGTAAAGCAGTTTCATGTGGTGGTAGGACTGATCAACCTAACATCAATTTTAGGGGACTTACAGATCAGGACGATCTTGCTCACCTCGTCCGTTTGTCCTTCTGGGGCCCCCTCCTTAAGTAAATCAGCAGTAGACAATCTGGCCACTTTAAATAAATTCAGTCCTATGTACAATTGTCTGTGATTTCTTCTCTCTCTCTCTCTCTCTCTCTCTCTTTCTTTTTTTTTCTTTCTTTTTTTTCTCTCTCTCTTTTTTTTCTCTCTCTCTTTCCTTTCGTTACTAAGAACTTAAAACATAAATCTTTTTCATAGCTTCATACAATCGCCGTTCATAACACGCATGATAATACTATTGTTTATAAATGTCTGCTCCATGACAGTGCCTTCTTATTGCAATTGTATACGTCGCAATAATACATAAATAAAATATGTATTGTGTAGCTATTTATTATTTGTCTTCACTCCTGGAAATGAATTGCTATCGATTAATCCCAAGAATTTGCCCATTTTCCATTTTCTCCATCCATATAATGTGTGCAGGCGGGAATCATAGCTGCGCCAGCGCGTGCTGTATCGGCGGTGAAGAATATGAATATTCCTCAACAAATAAAGGATATGAAGCTACCTGATTTACCGCAAGCAATAAAAGATCTCAAATTCTGACCAGCCGTTACATCGTTGGCTCCCAGCTGACTGCTTTCTTCTACCAACCAAGGTACAAGCGATAATACTACAAGGATAGTCTTTCCTTCCCTTCGAGTGAATGAAAATGCACCAATGTTGCCCAACACCTCGTACACCTCGTCTCAACGATATCAGAGTTAAAGTGTATAAAGAACTATTTAAACAGTTGTCTTCTTTGTGCTGAAAAACAAAAAGAGAAAAAAAAAAAAAAGAAAAGAAAATGTTTCCAACAAAGGAGAATATCATGAATCGATCAATTTCAGATCAATTTTTACATTGATATCTGAAAGAAAATTTTTCACGTAAGTGTAAAGAAAAATCAAAGAATACATTTAATGTTTTGCGGACAAAAGAGAACAGACATAATTTATCTCTCTATATTTCGGAAATATAGACTGTTCAATGTTGTTCCTGTATAGTTAACGAAGATAAATCTATGTTACTACATACCAATATTATTGGATTTCTCCCATTATCCGTAATAATGAACTTATGATATTTTGTTTATTAAAAACACAACACTCCCTTATATTGTTATTAAAAATCATTAAACATTCGTGTTATAATGTAATAAAAGTATATTTAATAAATATTTCTCTGACATATCTTAAATTTTTATAATATTTGCCGTTTGTTAGTGTTTATTTTGTTTTATGAAATAAAATTCAAAAGGAATAGAAGTAAACGGTATACAATTAATTGGCAGGTATTTACAGTTATAGACAAATCTTTATCTAAGAACAAATAAGATCTTTTTTACTAAGGACATTATCATTTTTTAAATGTATTTATCTCATTCCTCAAAGTTGTCCATACGTATCCAACACCTTTCTCCAACAATGGCGGAGGATATGGAGTATTTTTAAGTTTATAATAATCCGATGGTGCGTGCATAACAAATTCCATGCATTCCAATTTACGTGGCAAATCTTCCTCTGGTCCAACTATATAAGTTTCCGGACAAAATCCTTCTTCCGGCGGTGGACTATCATAATTAATAGTTAATCTTTTAATTTATTTCAAGGAACAATACGTATTATACGATAAAAAAAAAAAAAAAAAAAAAAAAAAAAAATTCTTATATATACCTTGCAGTGGTTGGCAAAAGCCAGGTTACGGCTGCGCTCTTTTCGCAATACTGATCGGTAAGTAATCCACGTATTTGGGCATAATAAATTCCACCGTCGATGTCCTGCATGGAAACTATATCGCCGACTTGAAAATAAGTACCTTTATAGAAGACAAAATTGCTGGTGACCGGAGTTGCTGTGGCAGTAGGAGCTTTCACTGGCTGGATACAACGATGGAAGATATATATTTAAAAGGTGTACTTAAAAAAGAAACATATTAATTAATATTATAAATTTGAACAGATGGAACTATACCGTTTTTTTAAACAGATTTCGCCTCCCTTTACCCTTTGGAACAATCTTATGTGGGCCGCTTGATTTCGAATTACAATACCTCGTGATCCTTGTACTTCGTCTAATAGGTTTTAACGTTCCACTTTTGTCGTCATCCTCGTTCTTCGTTTCACCATTAGCTTCGGCGGATCTTTTTTTCTCCAGACAATCATTGCATAGATTACCGGATTCGGTGGAGTGCCAAAGTGGTGTTTCCTTAGTCCCGCAATTAACACACTCAGGTTTACTACCGAGAGGCATCAGATTCCAATTTTCAATTCTTATTAATTATCGATCCATTAAAAGGTAGCTGACAAAAAAACTTTTTCCACCTGCACTCCAAAG
>NC_062189.1:860000-867500 GCF_912470025.1 Vespa velutina | reverse complement strand
CAGGGAGTATGTTTTACACCCGATTCAAATTGGTTACTCACAACTTGCACATTCGGCGTTATGAATCTATTCTCAACAGCCGAAATGATCGATCCTAGCGTGTCTAATAGTCAATCAGTAACCGTGTTTGCCTCGATAGACGACGCTCATGATCTTGGTGTAGTGTCTTGTGATTTTTCAATCTCACAAGAGGTAACGGGTACAGGTAATATGTCCATTTATTATAAAATAACTTGTTGGACATTTGTAATTAACAAATGTCTTGATATTAATTGTTTATACTCTAATAATATAAAGGTAATGAGTCATTTACCAAAGTTTATCAATTGGTTACCTGCGGCAATGATCACAACGTAAAACTTTGGGAGGTCATTGTGATTCAAGAAAAATCCGAAGCCCAGCCAAATTCTGCCACTATAAATCTTTACAGGGTAATGGAAAAGCACAGCAGTGCCTTAACTTGCGTAAGATTTAGTTCCAACGGATTATACATTGCTAGTAGTAGTCTTGATAAAACATCAGTAATTTGGGAGACGGTAAGTAAGTTTATATAAGTAAGATTATCTAATACGACAAACACACGCGCACATATAATTACAGAATAAATAAATTTCTATGATCGCAGAATACAGGAAAAATACGTAACGTGTTAGCGAGACACAATAGATACGTCGCGTGTTGCGCTTTTTCGAGAGATGGAAATCTTCTTGCAACTGGTGATTTTTAATTTAATTAAAATTTTGAATTTACAAGAGCAAAAAAAGAAAAAAAAAGAAAAAAACAAAAAGATATATCCACGAGCTAATTGATCAATCGCAATGTCATTCTCTAATGCTTTAGGTTCTAACGATAAGTCAGTTATTGTGTGGGATCTAACAGGACACCTAACTATCGATTCTGAACTTATACGACACGGTGTTCCTAAGTTATTATTAAATGAACGTGGAAAGGTAGGTAAACTTGTTTGATATAGACTTACGATGTTTAAGGTCACGATGATTCATTTATTTTATTAGAATGCTATACACGAGCACGATGTAGTACAGAATGCGGAATCATCTGGGAACGAAGTGAAATTAATTCAAAGGATTGACGATCATGGTGGGGCGGTCAATGGCGTTGCTTTTTATGGAAATCATTTGATATCTTCTGTTTCAGGGTTTGTTTATAAATATTTATGTCTTGTAAAGAAAAAAAAAAAAAATATCTCTTTGATAATCGAAGTTTATTTTGTTAATTTAGGGATAAATTGGTACGTATATGGGGTATTGAAAAAAATGAGGAAGACGAGGAGGATATGAGATTTCAAGAGAAATCTTTCAGTCCTTTGGAAGGCCATAAGTATAGCGTAAATTACGTAGAATTTAGTCCTTGCGGTACGATGCTTGCCTCGTGTTCATTGGACGGTACCACAATAGTTTGGAATACTGAGGTAACTTAAATAGACTTTTTTCCTTTATTCTAATAACACAAATTGATTTCATTAAGATAATGTTAATCTTGATCATTGTCATAGAACGGTGGACATGCAAGAGGATCGTTCGTTAATTCTGGATCGGGGCTTCGCGTTTGTCGTTGGTCTCCAGATGGTACCAAAATAGCAACAGCTGGGGACGATGAAAAAACGACATTATGGAACATGGATAGTATGGAACACTTACAGTATGTTTATTTAAAAAGAAAAAATTAACAATTCGATATATTCTTTATGGATATTACATATCTACGCGATATCAAAGATACTAAAGATACTATCGTGTGACTTAAGATTATCTTTCAGAATTTTCGAAGGTCATGCCGATGCGATTACATCGATAGCGTTTACCCACGATTCACGTTATTTGGCAACAGCTTGTAACGAGGGTACATGGAGATTGTTCGATATTCTTAATGAAAAAACAGAATCAGCATTATTGGTTTGCGACGAAGCGCATGATTTGGGTGTACAAGGATGTGACTTTAGTCCAACTGGTTCTATAGGCGCTAGTACGTTTTAATAAATGATGATTGTATTATAAAGAGAAAACATAAAAATAATTTTTTTTCTGTTTGATTGACACATCTGTTTGATGTTTTCTTTTTTCTTTTTCTTTTGTTTTGTTTTGTTTTTTTTTTTTTTCTTTTTTTTTTTTTTTATTCCTATAGGAGGTGACTCTAATTTGAATAACAACAAACAGACATATCTATTAGCGACATGTGGAAACGATTCTCTCGTTAAATTATGGCAATTAACTATTTCTAATAAGGAAGATGATTCTATAGATTGTATGGGAACAAGCGATTGTAATATTAACTTCAAAGAAAAAAGAACATTCGCCGGTCATGGTGGTAATGTTATGGACGTACGTTTCTCTCCGATTCATGGAGAAATTTTAGGAAGCGTTGCTACCGATAGAACAGCACGTATATGGAGCATTGTAAGCATTTGAATATTTCTATTCATAGTATTAATTAATCTATTTATCTTATTAAAAGAAATAAGATTAATGGAGTAAATATGTTTACAGTTTTCCGGAGCTTGTTTATACGTCCTCGAAGATCACGAAAGTCTCGTAACGTCATGCGCATTCTCCGAAGATACATCTTTATTCATTACAGGTTTGTTCTGTTTTGTTTTTCAAATGTTACGTTACGTTCTATTGCATAAACGTGTATATATATATATATATATATATATATATATATATATATATATATACCTATTGCACAAGTAATTACAACCAAACTAGTACTTCACACTGTGAATCGTATTCTATTTTTAGGCTCATTAGACAAGACCGTTTTAGTATGGAGGATACCTCATCAATTGGTATCTCAAAGTATATTGATCGATAGTTTAAAACAAAATAGAAAAAAGGTAAAATATAAATGCGCCCTGTTAAAAAAAAAAAAAAAAAAACAAAAAATTTAATATCGTGCAAATTTTAGTTAACTGATTGGAGAATCGACGACACTTTGAAATGGTTGAATGAAATAGGATTATCGAAATTAATGAAAAGAGCTCATACATGTGTATTAACGGGACGACAATTGTTGAGTATTCCGGTCCATGAATTATTAATTAAACTCGATCTCGAGAACGACGAGGAGGTATATGAACTCTCATTTTAATTTAATGACAATAAAAATTCAACGATCGTACGTTTCTTTTCTTTTTTTTTTTTCTTTTCTTTTCATTATTAAATACTATATATTTGATTTTCAAAGATGGCCGAAATATTCAAGAAACAATTGTACTGGTTAAAAAAAGAGGACGCTAATGCAATGGAGATCTCGGACGAAACAGAAATACCCCATGAATTTTTGTGTCCCATAACACACGAGATAATGAAAGAACCAGTTCAATGTTCAGGTATATAAATATTATTAATTTTTAATTCTAAATCAAATATCATTATAATATAACATTTGAATAATTATATATTATGTTAGATGGATTTACGTATGAGAGAGCGGCCATAAACGAATGGTTCTTGTGTGGTAAATATACAAGTCCGATGACGAATGAACCATTACACGATACTACTTTTACACCAAATATTAATCTGAGAAATGCAATATGTATACTTCTTCATGGTAACGAGCCGGAATAATATATTTTTAAGATAAATCAGTTCTGTCAATAATCTTTGAAAAGATAAATTATAATTCTTTTTATTATTAGCTGAGTATATACATATACAAGCATTTACACATAATAAGATCTAAAAAGACGAAGATACAATACACATAATGTATTTACATCATATATGCTGTTAGTGGACCAATCGTATTATACATTGCACAACAAGCAAGTCTTGAAATATTTTCAGTTGTTCTAAACTTATTCTAATCTTCATTAATTATGTCGATATACATTTGTATTTTTATATTGTTATTATGAAATACGTTAAACGTATTTTACTGAAGTATTATTGGAAAACAAAAGATATGAACATATAGAAAAATCAAACATGATAATCATGATTACATCGTCTGTGTGTATATATGTATATATATATATATACACGGTAATTATATTGCAGAAATAATATGAGCGAAATGGTCCACAGTATAGTTCATTATGTATAGTATCATAAAAGAAAACAATATGTAAATGATTTAGGATTTCATTTACGAAAATATAAAAAGAATCATTGAAGACTCATAAAATATAAGATGATACTATCATAGGATATACATACATAGAAAATATTATAAACGTTGATAATAATATGAGTATGTTATGTATATTTTATGAAAATATGATACACTAGCATGCATATATATACATATAAATATATATATATATATATATATATATATATATATATATATATGTATGTATGTATGTATATGTATATATAGTGACCTGATGTACAGAAATAGTACAATTTCATATTAATATTATCGACAATCTTCGTGAATTAAAAAGGACAAGAAAAATTGTACCAACGTATATGCACTTATATGTTGTATTATCTCTGAGCGCGTATATATTATACATATCGAATCGATGAGAATTTTGTAGAAGTTGTAAACACAAGTAAAACTACATGATGATGATGATGACGATGAAGACGACGGCGATGATGTTATTCGTTAAATTTTAAACTTCTTAAAGTGAAAATCTATCGAAAACAAAGTTTTGGTAAATGTTTCACTAAAATCTTCACACATAAACGATTTTTATATAACGTATATAATTAACGTCACGTTTTTGATATTTATGCAATCTCTGAAGGATATGCATACTCATATCTTGTATAGAGCCATGTATTATTACATAAAATTATTAGTGAATTACTAATTTTTTTAGTGAATATTTTTTTTCTTATTTGAACGTTAAAAATGATAATAGTTACGTACTTATATTGTACATACCTAGACTACATACATACATACATATTTAAAATGATTCAATTCAACATATTTGAATATTAAAAAATATATATATATATATATACATATATATATATATATATAAAAATTTGTATGTATATTTCTGTGATAAAATATATTAATTCGGTTGAATTGTTGTTTACGAGAGATATAATCAAAGAATATGTTTGCGATAAAATAATATAAATTGTTAATTTTATTAATATACATATATATACATATATATATATATATATATATATATATATATATAATTATGTACAATCGAGCTTTGTTAATGTTACGATATTATGTTATTACTATGGCGTGCTCATTGTACGGTTATCACTAATAAATACACAAAATTTCCACCAACAAAAAAATATAATTGATAATATTCATTTCAAAGTTAAATGTTAAAAGGGAAAAAAAAAACAATGGGTCGGGGCGGAGGGGAGAGAGGAAGAGGAGATTCGAAAGAACCGCCATAAGACCTATAAAATCGTGATCCTATTGGTTGTCACCTAGATGGCGCTATATTCAATTGTTCGATTTGTAAACGTAGATTGTAATAAAGAAAGTTAAACGTAATGAAATATTATTATCGAAAATTTAGAAAAATCTTGACGGATCATTGAAATAAAGAATGATTTTAATTCATTGATCAAAGATATTAAGTTAAAAGTATATTTATTTTCACGAGTGATAGGGGAAAAGAACGAAAGATTAGCAGGGAAAAAAATTTTAAACGTTCGTGAGTCACTTCCGTTTTGTGGGTAGAGCGACTACGTCACCATATGTGACGCTGCTGCATATAGAGAGACGATCGAAAAGAAACGAAGTTTGGCACCGCCTGTTGACAGGATACGTGTGAACGTCGCTCTACGTATTATAACGCGAGTGTTTAGAAATAATAATAAGAAAAAAAAAAGATATATCTATATATATATATATACACACATAATATATATTTATATATATATATATACATACATATACGTATATACACGCAGAGAGACACACGAACACAGGAGATACACATAAAAAAAAGTAAAAAAGAAAAAAGGAAAAAAAAAAAAAAAAGAAAAATGGTAAGTCGTATTTATCTTGAGAATTTTCGTAAGTTAGAAAGACGTTGACTCAAAAGATCACTCGATAAAATGAATCTAAACTTGATCTGAACGTGTCGTTTCTGTGTTCTCAGGCATCTTACTCGGAGGATCAGCTGGCAGGTAAGTGAACGGTGTATCCCGAACAAGTAGAGAGATTAAAGAGGGGTACTCGCTTTTTTCTCGATCTTTAATTCAGGTCAAGAGTATCCTTGCCTTTTTAGACACACCCCGTTTGCCACGGGCTACTCGTATCGAGGACTACCTTTTATGGTTCTATCTTTGAAAGCGAGAGGCGTCCAATCGTTTAAAGATCATTCCGGCAAAGATCGTTCGCACTTTTATCCACTTTGTTCGCGGATTTAATCTCGTTCGAACGTCTCTCTCCCGGTATCAACGTTACTTTCTTTCTTCATTCTCTTTTTCACTTTCTATTTCTCTTTTGGGATAAAGTTGATACGATCATTAGTAATATCATTAGAAATAATAAAAGAAATTCATTGCCTTTTCGTTGGATTACTTTTTGATTTTGTTTTTTGTCTTATATTAACTTATTTTAAAATGACAATGATTCATCTATATTAGTGATAACAAATAAAAGAACATTCAATGTAATTGAATCTTTCTATAGCTATTGTGAGTTTTAAAATACGTTAAGTTCAATTGATTAGGCAGAATGTATGGATACAGTTATCAGGAATTGACTAATAGGATGATGTCATCTATGGAGGGTAATTAGATTTTATATTATTTAAAAGTATTCTATGATTTGGCCATTATGATTTTGTTTGATAACATTGAGAAGAAATAAGTGATTAGAAGAATAAATTTTATATAGATAATAAAGATAGTTTAAACTTATCTTAGAGTTTCAGGAAGCATTTCAGCTCTTTGATAGCCGTGGTGATGGAAAAATTCATGTCGCTCAAATTGGTGATGCATTGCGTGCACTTGGACAAAACCCTACGGAATCGGATGTAAAGAAATTCACTCACCAACACAAACCAGATGAACGGATTAGCTTCGAAGTATTTTTACCAATTTATCAAGCCATCAGTAAATCCCGTACGTCTGATACAGCTGATGATTTTATCGAAGGATTACGTCATTTTGATAAAGACGGAAATGGTTATATATCGTCTGCCGAATTGAGACATCTTCTAACAACATTGGGTAATTAAGGAATAAAACTTATAAATTAGTGATATTCTTAGTGATATTCTCAGCTTTTTACAAAAAGCGGATGTAACAGGTATCTACATCTTACCCTGCAGGTGAAAAATTAAGCGACGAAGAGGTAGAAACGTTACTAGCGGGCCACGAGGACTCACAGGGTAACATTAATTATGAAGACTTTGTCCGTCAAGTGATGTGCGGATAAATAGTTACTTAATTTTGTACATGAAGTTATTAACATTTAATTTTTATAGTTCTCAAGTCTATTCAAACTTTTACTTTGAAAAACCTTCATATCATAGCGTATGCGTATAAAAATTTCTCTTTAAAGAAACTAATGCTACGTATCACATAT
>NC_062189.1:825000-855000 GCF_912470025.1 Vespa velutina | reverse complement strand
TTAAAAAGGTTTTGTTCGGACAAATATTATACATACATGCATATCTATCTACATATGCATGTATATATCTATGCACACGTGAAAATATAAGACAACTGTTTGCATCGTTGTTATCTTTATCTTGCATCATTCTGTGCTTATCACAATAAAGATATATATATATATATATGCCATGCGCATGATACTAAATAACGTGGAATATTACCGACCGTTGACAATTTAAGCTGATTCATTTTTATTATAGCGTGACTTGACAGTCGAGAATCATATGCTTAAAAAAAAAAAAAAAAAAAAAAAAAAAAACCATTCGTAAGACAAAAATGATACCCACGTATGTACCTGACAATTTGTTATACGATATCTACACACACACACACTTCGATAACAGTTATGGTCGTTCGTCGATCTGTTTATGTTGTTGTTGTTCTTCTTTTTTCTTTCTTCCTTTATTCTTTTTTTTTCTTTTTTTTTTTTCCCCCTCTACTTTATTTCATATTTTCGCGGAAACATACGATCGATTTCTATTTTCGTTTGGTTTATATAAAAAAAAAAAAAAAAAAAAAAAAAATCAATACCTTTTTATGATCCCCCTTATCGATGACTTTTCTCCTTTCTATGTTATTATCATTATTTCCAAATATAAAACGCAACGTGGTCGGATAACTTTTTTAATAATGTAGTTATCTATGTACGTATTTTAATGTATCTACGTGTGTTCGTATATGTGCGTCTAAATATACGAGTTCGAATTTCATTGTTGAGATATATTTCAGATAAATAATATACATATAATCGTGGTCACGACCATCGATGTTTATCGGCGTATCGATAACTTTTATAATAAGTAAATTGATTTTATATGCATATATATATATATATATATATATCTTTTGTTTACGTTGCTAGATTATCAATTAATAAACTATATTCTTAATGATTCGTTCGCTTTAGATAAAGAGAGAGAGAGAGAGAGAGAGAGAGAGAGAGAGAGAGAGAGAGAGAGAGAGAGAGAGAGAGAGAGAGAGAGAGAGAGAGAGAGAGAGAGAGAGAGAGAGAGAGAGAATGAGAGAGAGAATGAGAGAGAGAGAGAGAGAGAGAGAGAGAGAATGAGAGAGAATGAGAGAGAATGAGAGAGAATGAGATAAATAGCATAATGGCGAACACGGAATTATACAACGTAATAGTTTCGATTAGGAATACTGTTTTTAGCATTTTGTCTGGGGATTGGTAAAAGATTTTGGCTGAATTCGTGATACGAAGAAACGCGTCATCTTCGTACATTTATTTCTTCTCGTTCTTCTTTAGTTCCACGTAAACACATACGTGCGCTCATTCACAGACACACACATACATACATAGAGAGAGAGAGAGAGAGAGAGAGAGAGAGAGAGAGAGAGAGAGAGAGAGAGAGAGAGAGAGAGAGAGAGAGAGAAAGAGAGGTAGATAGGATTATACGGTTTGGCTCGATGCCCATTTTTAATGACGTTTGCATTAAAAGCAACGATACAAGTAGTGATCTTAACTTCCATACGTATAGTCGTCCGGAATCTTTATAAATTGACGATGTTCACCGATTTGTTTGTCATTTACCAGTTATCCTTTTGTCCGTTCTAACGCGATCAAAGTTATACATAATTTTCTGAAGTTATTTTTGATTTTACCACGTATTAATCAGTGATAACAGCTGACCAACGTGTACGCCTCGGATATATTATATTCATAGAGTGATTTTGATCGATCCCGCTTCGCTGCGTAGCAGCATCGCGTTTATCGCCATTTATTTATTATTTTTTAATTATTCGTTAGTATATTTGATTATTGTTATTTGTACAAAATGGTACCAAAGCCATTGGAATTGTCACCGAGGCTATGGTAAATATTTCTTTTAATTATGACTTTTTAATAAGAGATATTCTTGACATAAATTAGATTTAGTTATAAAAATAAAAGAAGAAAATAAATAAATAAAATAAGACAATGTGTCTTATTTAATATATATATATTATATATATATATATATTTTTCAAGAGTCCATAATAGAGGAGAAAGAGAGGTGAGATCGCTTTGGAAATCGTCCTATCAGTTTTATCTCTATCTTGTTTACATGTATAAAGATACATACGTATGTTCGCGTCATAAGGTATTTTTTTTTTAGAAATCAAAACAACTTTGGATTTTATGATATTATATAATTTAATAAGGAGGATTATTATGTTTTGTCCCTTGATTTTATGCAAAAGTTCCAAATAGTTTATATATATATTGTATATGAAATATTTTCTGCTTTTTTTAGTGAAATGTCAAGTAAATGTATGGACGATAGTCTCGAAGAAGGTTCCAGGCCACTCCAGCATTATTGTATAACGCTGGGTGTGGGGCCTCTGTGGTGGTCCTGATGTGCCCCATGCCGCATTGTCTGTATCTACAGTCAACACAGAGAGCCGCGGCGTGGGGATCAAGCAGAGTCAGCTCTCTGTGAGCTCCCACATTGTGCAAGTACGTATTGGATTAAAAAAAAAAAAAAAAAATTAATGTTTTATTATTAAAATTAATAATATATTGATATTTATTTTATAATATTGTAGGAGGATGAATTGTTGAAAGCTGTAAGAAGTTGTGAATCATTACGCCTGACCTTTACGCTTCACTTAACAGAGAGTACATCTGTTGAGTGGGAAACTGTAGTATGGCGCCGCTGTCTTTACATACGCGTACCAAGCTGCCTTCTACCAGAGGGTTCCAAGGAGGGTTTTGTTTCCCTTCTGGAATATGCCGAAGAAACACTACATTGTACTAATATCATTGTTTGTCTCCGTAAAGACAAATCAGATCGAGGTAGTTGTCGGATTCCTCTCTTTGGAACTGTAGAAGCCTTTTGTGTTGAAAAAAATTCTCCGTCTAAACCTTTTTGTTGTTATGGTCTAGCAATGCTGGTTCGTACCTTCATGTTTTTGGGCTTCACAGTACTACCACCGACTCATGCCTTGGTACCACCAGGCAGTGACGCTGGTAATCTCTACATGCTCTATGCCATCGAGTAATCGGCAAGCAGCTAGACTCCTCTCTCAAATTTAACGCGCAGGTATTAATACGATTTTTTAGGTTTATCCATTTTCTTCAGCATATATATATATATATATATATATATATATATATATATATATACACAAACACACACATATAACACATGTTGTAAACACACGTATACAACATGTTTTAATTTTATATATTATTTCTAAGCTAAAATCAGCCTTATTTTTTATTTTCATTTGCAAGTATATCTGTGTTTATTGTTTTAAATAATAATTGGCTTTACTTAATGTTTATTAATTATTTTTCGTTTTATCATTACAGGTACCATTATAACGAAGTTTATGATAGAATTCAACAAAATGGATATGTAAGAAATTAAATAGCCTGGTTTTTGTTTTTAATATTTTTTCCTTTTTTTTTTTTTTTTTTGTTTGCTAGATGCAGTTTCACATTTTGTGTGAAAACTGCGGAACAGAAATTTTGATTTCTTTTATTTTATAGTGTAAATGACTAGTGAGAAACAATTGACATTTCGAAATCTAAAAGCGAAGAAAAATAATATGTATTGGTGTATCACCTTGGCGTTAAATTTAAGAGATATTTAGGAGAACAGAGAGAAATTATAGTCTCGTATATGTAGAGCGCGCGTACGTAACAGGCTTTTGATGAATGTATCAATTCATTCTCTTGAACACAATGTTAATAACTCTTGTAAGATCGTATAAATTGCTGACAAAGCTTCCCACGTATTCTGAAGGAATTTGATGGTTAAATGATACAAATTAAATAATTAATTGTGACAGAAAACCATCAAATTATAGGAAAAATTTATTATCGATAAATCTCTATATGTTAATCGTGGCAGATTGGGTATCACCATATTTTTCTTTCTAATAAGATTCACTTTCTCTTATTTCTTATCATTATTTCTAAGTATTATCGATATTAGTAATATTTTATATATATATATATATATGTATATATATATATATATGTATATATATATATGTATGTATGTATGTATATATATATATATATATACTTAGATTTAATATTTGTTGTGCAGGCTCTACTCAAATTTTATATATATATATATATGCGAATCTGATTATTTCGTAGCTCAGATTTCTAGAAAACAAATTTTTGAAAATTTCCGAAACCATAAATCAACAAAATTGTTTGGTATATTCTTTGAGAAACATGTTATGTTAATGTAACAAATGGTGTAATTATTCGCTTTATTTCATATACACGTAGTATTTTGAGAATAATTTATTTGACCTTAGAAGTTTAATCAATAACGATCCAATTGCAGTAATCACTACTGCAATGTATTAAAATATCTGGAGTATTATATTGAGTATTTTTCTTTTTCTTTTTTTTTCTTTTCTTTTTGTTAGTATAATAAGACAGACACATATACACAGTACTTATAACCAAATTCGAAAATTTCAATATAGAATGATTATCAAAACCAAATATTTTGTTTTAAGTGAAGATAATAACAAATTAGAGAGACATATTACAGTTCAATAATTCAGATTACCTTTTTTTTTTTTCTTTTTTTTTCTTTTTTCTTAATTATCATAGAGGTACTGCGACTTTGTAATTGTTGTTATTATAATTTATAATTTTTATTATATCTAGTTTTATTAATTTTTAATCATATTAGAATATAAGCAATATTATATATATCTGGTAATTCCCAATCGATTAACTTTGGAGAGTTCTTGCTAATAAATGTGTTCTTTAGTGTTGACTTGATAACAGACAAAGTTGAAAATGAAAAAAAAATACAAAAAAATACAAAAAAAATGTAAAATATTAAAAAATCATAAAAAATGTTCATAGCTTAGTAGAAATATATATATATATATATAGAGAGAGAGAGAGAGGGAGAGAGAGAGAGAGAGAGAGAGAGAGAAAGAGAGAGAGAAAAGAGAGAAAAGAAAGAAAAAAAGAGGTAAGTGAAGAATGACGGATTATTATGTGTTAAATTCATTCAAAGTAATCAAGAGAATCTACTAAAAGATTTTAAATTGGAAGAAGAACAAGTCTATATACGTTTTATTCCGTCAGTTAGTATTATATATTCATACACACTTGACCACCTAAAAAGTATATGTATGCTACATTTATTATTCATACATGAAAAATGATTGCTAAATAAAAATTGAATAAAACACATTATGTCGTTATTTCAGTCGAAAAATAATTCTTACTTATCTCGTAAATTTTGTTGAAAAGCAAAAAAAAAAAAAAAAAAAGAAGAAAAAAAGAAAAAAAAAAAGAAAAAATTATATACATGTTGAGAGAGATCCGTTCAAAGAGATTTATATTTTTTGCGATTTTTATGATTTAAAAAAAAAAAAAAAAAAACGCAATTTCGAAATGAACAAAGATGTATGTAATCGTGCGAAGAATATGAATAATGCTAATTAGAAAGTTATAAATGCAGATTATTAAAAAGATCAGTAATTTTTTTTTGTTATTTCATATATTAATATAATCATTATCTTGTAAAAATATATAAAAACAATTCACAAAAGCTTAAAGAAAGAACAGAATATTATATAATACTTCTTTTGATTATTGTTATTTTTTTTTTCTTTTTCTGTCTTATTAAAACATTCTACTATAATGATCTCTATTGTTCTACACAGATTTTATATTTCTACATATTATATATTGATAATATGTTTATATGATATCGTTGAGATATTCCTATATGATTATATTTCAATAGTTTCGTTAAAATTTTGGAATTGTATGCATGATTAAGAAAAAATTTGTTTTGTTTATTTGAAAATTGAAGCATACCTTTGTATATACTTTCGTTAACAAAAATTAATCATTTACAATAATTGTCTACAAATCCTGTAAATCAGAATGATTAACACGCGTTTGTATCTCTTTCATACTTTATACAATCACAATTATATTTTTTCACTCTCACATTTCCTTTCTTTTCCAACGAGTTTTCTTTCTTTCCATAATAAAATTTCCTGTATAATTAATAAGAATATTATAAATAAGATTTTGATAAATCTATTTAATATTTAATATTAAAAAAATACATTTTATAAGACCTTTGATATATTTGCAAAAAGTAATATTACTGTACTTACAAATTATTTAATACTTGGAGTATCAGATGCATTTTTAGGAACGAGACCTAAGCTATCTAACATACCACCAGATGGTACTGATTCTTCAATAGGGTAAGCCGTCATTTTATTACATTTAATCAAATGTGCAGCTATAATAATCAAAAGGAATATTATTACATATAGGATCATTATAATTTTGACAATAATTAATTATACTTTTGTATTTACCCAATTGATTGCCATCATTTGTCGTATAACCACACCGACATTGCATTTTTTTTTCTAATGGGATATTTATAAGCGGTGATGGAACAACTGAACTGGTCTTTGGCCTTTCGTTATGAATTTGTTGTAAATGTTCTTTAAATGCGCGCCAACAACACGTTACGTAACGACACTGTTGACATCTTTGCTCTCCGCTGCAGTTAGAAATGAATCATTTGTTAGAAAAATATTTTTCCTAATTTTTAAACTTGTTTTTGTTAAGGCTGTTCATTATCTTTTTTCTTTTTTTTTTTCTTTTTTCTTTTCTTTTTTTTTTTACGCCATCAATGAGAACATATACGCGTAATTCTTGATCGATTTTCTCGAACAAGATCTCAATTTTCAAAATGAAGATTTAATCTATCACGTATCGGTTTCGAATTTTTGAAAAAGGTTATTTTTTTAAAAAATAACCTTTAAAAAAAAAATCACGTTAAAGAATGATATTTTTCTGAGAATAGTTTATGCATAAATAAAAATCTTTTTTTAAAAATTTGAAACGCGATAAATTATTAAACCTTCGTCTTTAAAATGAAAAACCTTATACATCAAAATTGAGTTATTTTTGTTCTCATTGATTTTTGGTGAAGTAAAAGTTTCGTATATCCCTCGAAATTTGGTGCGAAAGAGAAGGAGCTCGTATAATTGTTAATAATTTTCATATACACACGTTTGAATGGTGTATGTTTTATGTTCGTGAAGTAATGCATTAAAAATGATTATATAAAAAATGAAATATATCCTTACGGATAATGATCTTGTTCGTCAATATCTTCTTCGCATTCTTGACACGGTAAGTGACTTGTAGAAGCATTTACTAAAATTGGTCCTGTACTCCATTTTTTGACATATTCATCTTTTGGTAATTCAGCGACTGGACTTTCTACGTCAAATCGTCTTATCAGAGGTCGCTGTTTCGGTATCATTATTTCATTTTCCTTTGTAGAATATGATATAACTTCTACAAGAAATTTTTTTAACAACCATTATTAGATAGATATGTACGTACATGTATACGTGCAAAAAAAAAAAAAAAAAAAAAAAAAAAAAAAAAAAAAAAGAAAAAAATAGCTGTATTGATATATAATGGGCTTACTTGAATTGGTAACAGAGTCGTGTAATTCTCTTTGATGAATTTTCAATGAACTTTTTTGATTAAACCATAAACAACATCTTGGACACTTATTTCCACGGCCTTGTTCTCTCCTTACAATGTGTCTTTGCATATGGAGAAAGAATGAATGTATACTAGACGCATTCGTTTGTCCTTCGACAATAAATTCTATAATCTATTAAATACATTACTTTGTAATATTTATTTGAAATATTTATATGCAATCGGATCGATCGAAATTTATATTTGTATTCACCTTTAAACAATAAGGACATTGTAAACCTTCACCCTTCTCATGAACTTGATAATAATGATCTATGACATCTTTGTGACTAGATGTTCGATAACCACAGTTATCGCATTGATACGGCATCTCCGAAGGACAATGCATCGCCGTTAAATGATTAATCAATAAATTGCTATTTCCTGGAACGTTTATAAAGAGATAACACGTATATAAATTTTGTCGTTAATATCTCATTGTTGAAAATTTTATATTGTTAAAACAATAAAGCTCACCAAATTTTTGTTCACATATGGCACAAACAACCATGTCACCGTCAGAATTACCAAATGTACTATGAGCTTCTGAAATATGTGTAACTACTTGATGTGTAGAAGAAAAAGCTGTACAACAATAACGGCATACAGGAAATTCTGATTGATCAGGGACTTGGGGTGGTACATGACTGATCATATGTTCCATTATTTCAGTATTAGACCGCATTACAGCAGTGCAAAGGAAGCACTAAATTATGTATCATAATAAAGCTATAATATATTGGTCAAATATGTTTCATTAAGATATAATTTATTAATATCAATTAATAAATTACCTTAAAATATAACGAAGATTTATTCTCTTTTAACAATAAAGTTTTATCACCATCCATCGTCGCATAATAACATTTTTGAAGTTGAATTTGTTCAGTTTTATTTTCCCTTTCTTTTTCCTTAATAATTTTCGTATCAGAAGTATTTTTCTTTACTTCCGGCTCTGGACTAGGTCGTGTAGATAGAACTCTTTTCCTTCCTCGTTTTGGACCAGGTTTTATTAAATGAGATTCTGATTGTTTGATATTTTGAACTATTATTTCAGGATTTGCCTGTGGCTGATCTTTCGACATTATCATGGGGGTTAACGGAGGAGGATTTGTTTTTGAATAAGACCAATCTTGAAATGGATTAGCTGCAATTTTTGCAAGACGTTCTAACATGCAATCACCTAAAATAATAAAATGCATAATTATTCGTACGTTATATTAACATAAAATATTTATCCTTATATCTAACTTACTAGAATCTATTTTCGTTTGTTCAGATATATGAAGGATGATATTGTCAAATGCACGTGCCGCAGTAGCACCGTACATTTCTCTCCAAACAAGTTCATCCAAAAATTGTTGTATCATTTGTCTACTAAGTAAACTCAATGTATTTTGAAACATTCTTGGAACTATTTTTCGTAAATATTCCATTACGTGATAATTGCTCATGAAATTTCTAGGATTTTGATCGCAAAATGCTGACTGCGTTACATTAGCAAAACCAAGCTCTTGCAGAGTACTTTTGTCAACCGTAAAGTCAGTCATAATTTTAGAATCCGTATGGACCCAGTCTTTCAATGGATGAAGGATATTATTAAATCTTCGCTTGTAAGACCTTTCTCCATCTTGTACCGGATCACAAGCACGTAATCTTAAATCTAACGTCGCCATGTCCAAAACGCCAAGAACTTCAACTTTTACCTAAAAAAAAAATATCAAACAATATTTTCACTGTGGAGATTTCTATGTGACGGTTGATAAAAAAATAAAAAGAAAATGATAATTTTTACCTGACGTAAATTGCCATCTTGCGAAGTGGTACCTAAACTGATAACACCAACTTGTATCATAGAATTTTTTCCACCCATTCTTCGACTTTTATCCCATATAGCAGCTGTACACGCACTACGTAAATTCGTATAAAAATTTTTTACGTATATATTTGAAACTTTAACCCAAGAAACTACATTTTGTACATTGGTTTGACATGCCCAATGATAAATAAGTTTTAAAAGTACAGTAGGAGTATATGGTGCTCCTTGGAAAATTGAACCAGAAAAGATAGAGATAAAGCGATCTGGGCAACAATTAGAGATCCAAACGTATCCTCCGGAATATGGGAATGTACCTTGATCGCTGTACATTCCTAGTTTAAGTTTTACTCTTTGATAAGTTGTACTATGCAATATGCAATATTGTTCCGATCTAACTAGACCTTGTTGGATTAACCATTCAGCAAATTTTGTAGGAGAATACATAAGTACACCTTTTACTTTGATATCTGTGAAAATTTTTATTAGTGTTAAATCTCGCACTTGAACGTAAATATTGTCATATATAATACCTAGCTCTGATCTTTCCTTTAGCGCTACTTGTGGTATTATTTCTTTTGTACGAAGATTTGGTCTTGCCACAACAACTAACGAAGGAAAAGTTCTACCTCCGTTCATTTTATTAAACGTAATTTCTCTACCATCGGGAAGATTCTTTTTTGATTCGTCGATTTGCTCACAAGCTATAACACATCTCATGGTACATCTATCGTTCATATAACAAATAAATTGATCAATTAAGAATATATTTATTTTTACCTGTATTTTTTATTCCAACTGATATGCCACCTATACTAGTCTGTTCTGTAGGTTTAGATCTTAATGTCGTTTGATTTCCTTGAGATTTGTTCACGGTTTTTATTCTTAGATTTGTAACACCTTGTGGAGTAGTAGTAGCTACGATAATTATATTGGTTTTGGAAATATATAAAGAAAGAACTTTGTTCATATAAACTCACTTTATGATTCTTGCTTGAAATTACTCACTTGAAGTAACAACATGAGTTGTTGTGTTAGATTTAGGTCGACCACGAGCAGGAAGTGGTGCAGGCTGTAATGGAAGAAAACAAAAAAATAGATAAATAAATAAATAAATAAATAAATAAATAAAATATTGAAACACAAGATGTTTATATTTTAACGTTATACCTCCTCTATGATATCAGGTTGTTGCTGTACCTGTAGAACTTTCGTTCGACGTCCTGATCTAGTATATTTATACTAGAAAAATTATATCAGAAAAATATTAATCCCAATAATTTCTATTTCTACAGGGAGAAATAGATAATTCAAATTGTCTTACATTTTCTGATTGAGACTGTGCTGACACAGATGTTGGTGAAGCTGTTGTTGTTGTTGTATTGCCTATAACAAAACTTTTTAGGTTGATTATAAATGAATCATGCTTCTTATATAAATTGCTACCTTGTTGTTGATTAACAGATCCTAGAATAACTCCAACTCTTGGATCCACAACAAGTTGTATATTCCCTTGGGTTCCATTCGTATTATTTACCATATTAAGTTTTATTTGCTGGCTTTTATTCTGATTCTTTAAAATATACACACACACAGACACACATATATATATATATATATATATACTCATCATAAATTTTATTTAATTAAATATTAATATTACATCATACTTACAACATTTAACAAAGGTTGTGTATTCTTTACAATTGGTTGGGACGTATTAGGAGGACTGAATGAATCGAAATATACAAATGAGAACTTACAAACGAATGAAAATAATATATTCAGATTCTAACGATTAATGATATTAAATACATACAGTGTATATTGATATCCATTGACAGTTCCAGATTGACATACCATTTTTCCACCATGATCCATAACTAGCTGTTCCAATGTAGTTGCAACCTTATAAATATTTAACTCATTAGATTTATTATTACAGAAATATTTTTCAAATTATGATGATATTTCAGAGATATATATATTATACCTTATTGCAGTCTTCTTGTAATTTTTCTCTTTGTTTTAATTGAGATTCACTGAGTGGTTCTTCCATACATTCCAAGTTCAAAGTCATATGAAGCGGTCTATTACTTGTAATTGATCGTGAAACTGTACGTGACTTCGGCATCTTGGAATTACTTATAATATCTTTAATTAATTTTAATCTCATGATAATATATAACAATTAAAATTAAATATACAGCCATATATATACATTCACATATAAACATATATATATATATATGTATATATATATATATATATATATATATATAGATATAAAATATACTCACGATTTTTTTTACGTCAACATAAATCCATGAAGTTTTAAATCATTCAAGTTCCAAGCTCCCTCCAAGTTACTTCGAAAATGCTACTGTCTGTCTCAAAAAGAAGCGGCCCTTTTGGCGTCTGTGACACCGTAAAGATCCATAATTATGCAATTAGGAAACAAAAGCTTGTTTATATGCTCGTCTCGATAGCACTTTAGGCTTTTCACAGTTTATTTATTTATTTTTTTTTTTATTTTATTTATTTATTTATTTATTTATTTATTTTTTTTTTTCTCGAAAGTAGAATTAAACTTAAATATTTCTTACGGAGTCAATTGATGTTAATTCCATTGAGAACAAACGAGAAACGCGCAACAGTCTTTTCAATAGGAGCTCTTCGTTAACTGTTAACTAAGATGGCGTCATCTGGTATGTTGATTTTGTTCACTACATATTAAATGTTTTATTTTTAAAAAATTATTTGTATATATTATTTGTAAAAAATTATTGAACAATATTATTTGTCATAATGAATTTCATTGGTGCAAGTATCGAGTAGTATTAATTTACAATCGTGTACGTTTATAACGAAGAAAATATGATATTGTCATTTACGAAAGTTTGAATGTGGCGCCTTCTGTTGCCATTCGGAAAAAATAAAAAAAAGAGATATCCCTATTTGAAAGTCGTTTATATATATATATATATATATATATATATATATGTATATATGTATGTATATATGTATATAGACAAATGTTAAACACAAATTGTGCAGGAATGTGCAATATGTAATATTACATTTTACTTACTTATACTTATTTCCAAGAATGATAGATTTTCGCATTTTTCTTTTTTTTTTTTCTCGTATCATTTTATTTTTAATCCAACGTGAATAGAATTAACGTAAGTGTATTTGGTCTAAAGTATTTTTTTTTTTTTTTTCTTTTTTTTTTATTAGTAAACACAAAAGTACAATGAGAATCATCCTTAATGTATATAAACTTAAGACATTTTAATTTTTGTAAATTAAAGCAAATAATAATAAAAAATATGTATATATATATATCATGTCGATCGTATTAAAATAATATTCATTTTCTTAATGAACAAAAAAGTGAATAAAGTTAGTGATCGGATATTATACATATAAATGCAAAGATATCGAAGGCAAGTAGAAGTTATTTCACAAAAACATTACAAAATATCTGCCTGTGGAAATTTAATATAACCACAAATTTTGCATACATGTGCATATATATATATATATATATATATGTACGTGTATGCAAAAATGTCAATTCACTTTAACAATGAAACCATGAGTAGTTCCTATCAGTTCGGAAATGTTAGATTCATTAGTACCAGAAAAAATCGATGTGAAATTATTCGACGATTTAAGAGCAGAAAATTCTTTATATCGTTCATTATTTGTTATTACCGACGGTGGCAAAGGTGTGACCATTTTTATCGACCATTCCGAGTGATTGCGTCCACGTTGTTTCGTGACGAATGGCGCTTCGATCGCCGTTGAATTAAAACGCGCTAGGCTCGAGTTAAGTTTAAACGTTCTTTCAATGTTTCCGGCATTACGTTCTGTGTCGTCGTCAGTGGTGAATCGTTTTGTACCAATTTTTTCCATCGTGAAGAAGAGTTGACCATTGTGTTCTTTATCATCGTAACGATTCTTATTCCTTATGTCGGCGGTACGAGATACTAGACGTCTTCTAGCATCATGATTTTGAAATCTCACGGTACGATCGCCATTTTGTGAATTATCATTATTCGATCGTACGATCGACGATCCGTTAAAAAGATGATCTTTTTTATCATTTGCAGATGCCAAGGAGTCCGTACAATTTGGTGGTGGTTCTCTATGAAGGTATGTCACAGGCCAATGTCTAGAATAATAATTTATATCGTTACGATCCCCGTGATCATCACCATTGTAATCGCCATAATGATGATGATGATGATGATTATGATAGACGTCCTGTTGAATCGGTCGTGGACTTGGTAAATAAGGATAATATTTCTCGCTGCACGGTCTCCATTGATCGTCGGACAAACCCACGTAACACCTATCATATTAAATTCATTGTTATTATTATTTTTATTATTACTACTATTGTTAGTTTCTTTTACGTGAAACATAATAGGATAAAATTTGCCATAGTTACCATGGATAATGAAATCCTTGAGAGTAACCACAATGATGGTTAGGTTCGCAACAGTAATCCCAACTACCAACTTCTCCTCCTTCCGTTTCGCATGACCAAAAACCAGCTACATCGTTCCTCTCGCATTTCGTATCTCTTTTACATGGGTAACCGTTTACCGTGTAATGTTGAAAGGTTGCAAAATCTGGTGCTAAGAAAACAAAAAAAAAAAAAAAAAAAAAAAGAAAAAAAAATGTACATGTATGTATGTATCTGAATACATACATATATGTATATGTACATAACTATAAATAGTATACAATAAAATTATATTTACATGGTGGGAAAGTATCGTCTTGACCATTTGAGCCATGAAAATTATTATGCTCCATATATCCGTAATCACCTTCATAATCGCCATGACCACCATGTGGTCTATAAGGACGATCATCTGTTGGTCTAACTGGTGGATCAGGTCTATCGGGATCGTATGGTCGTAATCCATGCTGATAAACACTGTTAAATGGTCTAGATATATCATGCCCATAAAATGGTCTAGGATCCGGAATATAAATCCCATCGGATTGATCAGAGCCAGGGCCTAAATCAGGTCTAGCTGTTGGCGAAGGTAAAAGTGGTTTACCATTACCATTTCCTTGATTACCAAAAACATGATTATCATCTATGGAATATCCTGTGATCATGCATTGTGGTTCAAGGTCCTTCCAAGCGTAAAGAACGTGATCATCATCGTAGGCATAATCCAATCCTGGTCTTAAATCTCTTATCGATACGTCGCTCAAAAGACAATTTTGATCGTCCCTATCAGCTCGAATTCTATTTTGTAATTCGTATTACGATAAGTATTTGCAATGATATTTCTTTTATTATATTATTTAAACATTAGATAGTAATTACTTGTAACTGAAGGACATGCATGGTATTGGATCTTTTTGTCGCATTTTCGAACACTTTTCACGACATTCAGATTCGGAATCAACGTTTATCGCCAACATCACTGAATACGGTGTCAATCTACACGGTTTGTGATAACTGGAATAGCATACTGTAAACAAGAGACAAAATTTTCTAGATTCTATCTCCGATCGATTTAATTTTTCTTGTTTATTTTCTTTTTTTTTTGTCCAAAAGTGAATAACGCAAATTCGTACCATCTTCTCCACGTGGAAATTTGCTTTGTCCACCGATTTTAAATGGTGGAAAGGGATAAGGCTCGCAACCTCGTCCAAAACTACCTCGTTCGTATATTTCGGCTCCGTCCATGTCGGGCATTGTTGTTGGATTGATTTCTTGAGTTGGCCAATCGCTTAGATGACAATTCATTGAGGGATTTCGTTGTGGAAGTCCTCCCAATCCGTATCTTATCAATGATCCAAAAAAGGTGTTAATATTATTTATAATATAAATCTATTTATCAATTTATACGTATACCTAAAAGCGAAACTTCGACAGGTGAATTCTCGTGAGACTGTACATTCGACTTGACATTCGCCAAGGTCATCGACAAAAATTGATTTCCTTATAACATCTGATGGCATACCGAAGCCACTTCTTACTCTCCAGAAGCATTCTAAAATTGAAACAAAAAATGTCCCCCAAAAAGAAAAGGAAAAGGAAACAGAAAATTTCATTACGTTAATAATTTTATCAAATTATTTAACCATCGGGTGGATGACGATTCTGATGATGATGATTCTGATGATGATGATTCTGATAATGATGATGTCGTTGGGCCATCATATCGCAAGTCTTTGGATCGCCGATTATAGCGTAAATATCATAATCACGATTGGGTTCTATGTCCGTGTAAAAATTTAAATCCCTGTAAGAGATCTCGGTGAGTAGACAATTGTCCGTAGGATCGGTAGCCGCGACGTTGTATCTAAAAAGAGAAAAGAAAGAAAGAAAAAAGAAAAGAAAAAATCCCTCGATCGAGGGATCCAAGATTTTTTCTTTTCTTTTTTTTTTTTTCCTCACCTGTAGGCCAAAGTCATGCAAAGAAAATTATTCTCGTTCAAACAAAGACTCTCGCATTCCTCCAAGTTCGGTGTTAAATATGTCTTTCTAATAACATCTCTGACAAGTTTAAATCCAGCACCAGCTCTCACGGTACATCGTCGTTCCTTCTTCGTTCCACCATAAAGCTGATCTCTATCAGCCGGTATATAATTGTCACCGTAACCAAAGGCACCCCCGTAATTATAAAATTCACCATAGAAATGATCGTTCTCTTGTGGTCTCGTTGGTTTCACATCGATCGGATTTTTCGGATAATATTTTGGTATATCGAAATGACCGACGTAATTCGTATCGTATCCGTACGAACTACCATAAATTCCATTACCATAAACTTGCCAATCCTTTGGATCTTTTCGACGGTCCGACGAATATGGTCCGATCTCGTTCGTTCCTATAAATGATTAATACATTAATCTTTTCATTTCTTTTCTTTTTTTTTTCTTTTTTCAAATTTACATTCTTTTTTTTTCGATCCCCAAACGTGACAATAAATATTTCGTCGATTGGTAATTTCTTTTTTGGCATTTAAAAATGAACACTCCTTTTTTTTTCTTGTTTAATTTTTAATTTTTCATAAAGTATTATAATTGAAAAACATTTGTATAGTTAATTGTAATTAAAAAAAAAAAAAAGTGCATTACTTACCTATGTCATTATAAGGACCATTATAATCGACTCTTCTGTCGGGATATTTCGGAAGATAAGGTCTATCAATTGGACCATGATACATTGGCCTTGGAAATAATGGTCTCCCATAAGAATAACCATTGCCATTGAAATTGTCAATTGGTCTTCCATGGGGAGAATGAGTTTGTTGAAAAAAGGGATCACCGTGCGTCTCGTAGGGACCACCATAAACCTGTGATCTAATATCAATCTGTGGTCTAGGTAAATCTATTGGTCTTGCTGGATCAGTTTTTTGATAGATCGGTCTTTGATCATGATGAATGATGGGTCTTGGTATATCACTGGAAGGTCTTCGATCAGGGATATACGTATGTCCTGATCCAGAAGGATAAGGGCCGGGCCAAGATGGCTGAGATATTGTATCACGAAGACAATCAGGATCTTTTTCATAATAATCACATTGCGGATCTGTTTGGAAATCTCGATGAATGTTTAAACGCGAATAAGGTACTGACGTCATCTCGCACATACCACGTGATCCAGGACCCATTCGTCTGCGATCAATCCAGAAACATTTATTATAATTTCGATGTATATATTAATATATTAAAAAGATATATTTTGTATATAGTCCATACATATACACACACACACACACACACATATATATATATATATCCATATATATATATATATATATGTGTAGATATCTACAAGTAATATATACAATATACCTATAATTTAACAAAGGTATATATATATATATATCTATGTCTAAGATAATATATACACACATATGTGTGTGTATGTGCGTTTGTTTATATATATAACAACGTATGCAATTGTTTACGAATCAAGAAGCGTGTCACAGTGCGCTTGCGATGCGATCAAATTATCCATGATGCAATCGGACAGGTCATGCACTTGTGCATATGTATACTCTTTTTTTTTTCTTCATTTTTTTCGTTTGTTTCTTTTTTTTTTTTCCTTTTTTTCTTTTTTTTTTTTTTACGTTTATTCCAAACATTTACGTACAAATACGCGCGAGAGAGAGATCACCGGACTATGTCAACTCTACGAATAATCGTGTTAAATGTTAAGCGAAGCGAATCTTTCGTTTTATAGCTTTTATTTATTTATTTATTTATTTATTTTTGTTAATTACCTGTAATTGAAGCCTTCGCAAACGAAATATTTTTCGTAATCACAGGCACGATGACACTCATCTAATCTCTGACACTCGATCGCTCTTCTTACATAAACTTGCACCGTTTTTTTGCCAGTTAAAAGTCTTCGGTAACACGCTGCATCAAATTAATTGATTGATTGATTAATTATTAATTGATTGATTTTATTTAATAAAATAATTAATCAATTAATTACAAACATATAAATAAATCAAATGAACGAATGACGTTCGATGAAGTTGTAGCTTCATCGAAAAAAAACTTACGCGAACAATCTTCAACTGCATCCTCTATTAATATTACAGAACCTTGAACGTAAGTTCGAATGAATAAAATTAACACAAAAATTGATAATCGTTCTTTGCCACTTAAATTCATTTTTTATATATATATATATATGTATATATATATATATATTTTTTTTTTTTTTTTTTTTAATCAAATAATTAATCGATCTCAAATTAAGCGAGAAGCGAACAATTTTTTAATAGGATTCATTTTGAAATGAATTATTAATATCGATCACTTTTTATTTTATCTCATAAAATTCCATATATCGCGAACATAATTTTTTTTTTTTATTTTGAAATTCTTTTTTAATTTCTTTTCCTTTTTTTATATACATGTATATATGTATATATATATATATATATACATATACGTTTGGATAAATATTATTGGCACTTCGATATCGTCGTTTCGATCATTTCTTTTCTTTTTAGAAACGAGAAGCGGCGCGAATAGAAAATCGTACAAAAAGTAACGGAGAAATTACGAGCTCGCATCGTTTTATAGAAAAGTGAACGTTTCCGTGGGAATAATAGTGGGAGGAACTACACCGTAAATATTGGGGGAGGGGTTTTGGTGTTACATGATCATTAATGACTCTACTTACTATTATTATTTTTCTTTCCGTCCTTCTACTTTTTTCTTTTTCTTTTTTTCCTTTTTTTTTTTCTTTTTTTTTTCTTTTTTCGTCCTTTCTTACTAATTACATATCGCACGTGCGCAATTGATCGGCAACTTTGTCTTCGCCGAAAAATCTAATTTCCATTGGCTTTGACGATGGTCAATAATTTTTAATGGCAATCAAAAATTTATTTCGATTAATTACGAAGAAGAAAAAAAATATATATATATTAACAAATATATTACAAAAGAAAAAAGAAATCTTTTGAATATTATTGAATATGTTTTGTCTTTCTGTTTCTTTTTTTTTTTTATTTTTTCGTCATCATTAATCTCATGTCGGACTTGTTGGTTAATGATTTTTGTAGGAAAGAAAGAGAAAAAAAAAAGGCAAAAGATTCGATTAGAAAATGAATAAAACTATACGTTGTTTCGTTAAAAATCGTTAATATCGTCGAATATGTTTTATCTTTTCTTTTTCTTTTTTTTTTTTTTTTTCTTTTTCCGTTTTCGTTACCTTCCCGCATAAATCTTATGTCGGTGAATAATTTTTCATATATATATATATATTAAGAGAAATGACGTCAATTTAGAAGGGACGGAATCGTGTGTGTCCTCGATGATTTGTCAAGGTCATTCTACACTAGCACAATTATTTCAGCCAGGTCGAGTTCGTCCATTATCGAGCTCGATGAATTTAACAAATTTGTATTTCCGCTATTTAAAATCCGCGCCTCTCATTTACACCATTAATAAGAAAGAAAGAAAGAGAGAGAGAGAGAGAGAGAAAGAGAGAGAAAGAGAGAAGGCTACGACATCTTATGTGATTTTCTTTGAATTTGTTCTCTTCCGTTATTGATAGCTGATCTTTTTAGATCTCGTTTAAAATAATGTCCGTTAAATTTCTAGATGGTGCATCTGTTTCTCGTGTAATTGTGTCATGGCAAATCAGGAATGCACGTTGCACAAGGGAGAAAAATAAATGGCGAGACGTTACAGGACGTTCGACTTCCGGCTCGCGTGATCCATCACCATGAGACGCTCTTACTTTCGAGTGTCCCCTTATTTCTCGTTGCGCTTCGAATTAATTGTTTCGAATTCTTCGTTTCGTTCTATCGAAAGATATTCGATTAAATCAAATCTCGATATACTATATCAATTTTTTTCTTTTTTTTTTTTTTTTTTTTTAATGAAAATTTATTTAATTCTTTAACAATGTAATTAATGTTTCTTCACATTTTTACGATTATTTTTTCCTTCTTCTTTATTTTATTTTCCTCATAGGTTTCTTTTTTTTTTTTTTTCATTAGATCCGATAAGCTTGATCCGATATGATCTACAGATCGAAGGATCTATTAAATGCTTGGGAAGTGGGAACGAGTTAATATTTTTCTTTTTTTAGATATCTATTCAATTTTTTTTACGATGCGATCTATAAGATCAAAAGATCTTAGAAAGATTTAGAAAGATCGATGTAATTGGTAAACAATTAATTTTCTCTTTTCTACGTTATCTCATTTATTTATTTTTATATTTATTTTTATTAAATTCGATAAGTCCTTATGATACGATCTATAGATCAAAAGATCTACTAAAATAAGCAATTGATAAGGGAAAATTAAATTTATTTTTATTAGATTAAGCTTTCAATAAATTTTCGATATGATCTGTAGATCTATATATCGAAATGCATATATATTTCGATACAAAAAAAGAAAAAAGAAAAAAGAAAAAAGAAAAAAAAAAAAAAAGAAATGCATTTGTTAGTTTACTTCCTTTTTTCCTTCTGCTTTTTTTTTCTTTCCTTCTTTCTTTCTTTTTTTTTTTTTTCTATCTCTTCCTACGACGTCGGCGACGATTATAAAATATGATTTGTACGTAGACTTTTTGCGTGATGTAATAAAAAGTAAATTGTCGTTACGATAAGACTCTGTGCACCGGAAAACAACGAATGAACACCGGCTTAATTGACATAACGCTTAAAATCTATGTCATTGCCGTTAGGCTCAAACTATTCACGTTGAGATGATTAACCAATGAACGCTTTTTGATAAATGTGGAATGATTTATTTCGCTGATCTCACGTCGATTCGCGAAGAAGTGACGTGAATGTTGCACGTTATTGTTAAATTATGAATAGCATGAGAATTTCTATTAATGTGACCTTACGTTCTTTTTTTTTCTTTTTTTCTTTTTTTTCCTTTTTTTTTTTTTTTTTCTTTTTTTTTTTCATTCGAGATGAATATCTAAAAATTCGATTAATAATCGAGATAAAGTATATACACATGTGTGTGCGTAATAACTAAAACTATTTATTAATAATATGTATATATGTATATATATGTTATATATGTATTAAGAAAAGAAATAATTATTACTCACACTTATTTTCTTCGTTAATTGGAACATGAAATTTCTTGTTATAATCGTTCATAAAATTTTGATAATCGTTCGTACCCATGGGAACGTCTTCGTTCGAATTAATGACGAAAGGACGTGTTTGATTACGTCGAAATTGTTGAGTTATTCCATTTTGAATAGGTTTCCATCTAACAGGTACTTGATAATTATGTTCATTCATAGGTATAACTGTGGTCGTACGATATGTCTGATAATTCTTAACGATCATGCCATTGTCCTTGTCGGTTTTATAAGAATCCTTTTTGTTATTATCATTCGGGAAATTTGACAAAGTTTTCTTGCATTCCTCGTAAATATTAGTTACTGGTTTCGAATAAATTTCATTTATCGGTTTATTTCCATAATTTTGAAAATCTTTGTTTTGCCAAACGTTATCATAAGCCGGACGATAAATCAATGTCACTGGACGATATACGTCATCCTTTGTGATAATTGGTCTATCAAAATGAAATATATCTTCGTATCCTTTTTCGAAAGAAATTTTCTCACCGAAATTGTTACCCAAAAATTGTGGCTTTTTATCAGTCGGTAATTTAGATTCATTATTTATACCAAAAGTTGGATATTTTTGATCGTTAATTGGAATTTTCGGTCTTGAACCATAATTCTTGTTTCTAATGATGTCTATGATACGTTGTTCGTCATCGAATGATGATAAATACGATTGTTGACTCGTGTTTTGTCTTTTCCCATTATTTTCAGATCTTTAAATAAACAAATGTATGTATATGTGTTATATTCAAAAATGTAAGACAGTCTATTTTTTATAATAATTCATTATATTAAAAAAAAAAAAAAAAAAAATATTTTGTTTAATGTAATCAAATTTTATTTAATATAATGAGATATAAATACTATATAATTTTATATAAGAGATAAATACTATATAATTTTTTCATACCGTATCTAATGATAGTCTGATAAAAATCAATAAATAAATTTTTCTATTTGAATTATTACCTGTTAGGTTGATAAATATTTGGCAAAAACGATCCAAAGAGACCACCAGAAAATCTAGAATTCGTTCTTGTATTATTCATCGATTTTTGATTTCCGCTATTTCCAGTTTTATAAAGTCGATCAGGTTCACAATTTGGTAAACGTTCTGTACGCAAATAAACATCGTAATCCGAATTCGTTTGCAGATCTTCTGGATTTGGCATTTTTGAACTCAATTCACAACTTGTGTTTCCTTTTGGGCTAATTCTGTGAACCAAAAAAAAAAAAAGAAAAGAGAAGAAAATAATAAATAATAAATAATAATAATAATAATAATAATAATAATAATATCGAACTTTTGTAATGAAATTTTATTCGACGATTAGATTCGACGTTTTTAAGACGCTTTTCATATATTAAAAAAAAAAAAGAACAAAAAATTCAGGATAAAATAAAATTCATGCCGAATAGTTGATGAACTTACCCGTAGCCAAACGCAACGCAAGAACTTCGTCTTTTCGAACATTCCTCTTCGCAATCAGAAATAGTGTTCACTTTAATAGTAAAGAAAATATCTTTATCTGGTAATTTCGTGCCAATGGATACTCTGGTATAACAATCTAAAGATAAACAAAAATGCATAGACGTACAAACGTAAAGATAATTAATTTTTTCTTTTATTTTTTTTTTTTTCCTTTTTTTTTTCTTTTTCAGAGATAAATTTTTCTCTTTCGTTCGACCACTCACCGTTCGCAACGATCACCAATTGATTGTCGATCGTAAGATCCTGAAGTTTGGACGTACATATTGATCCAAAAAATTGTAATGCAATTAACAAAAATTCACGTTCGATCCTTCTCCCTTGTCCCCACATTTTTTAACGGAGAGAAAAACTCTTCGTTGATATCTTCGTAAAATAATATTATTATTCGATCCTGTATACCAACGAATTTATCTAAATTTATTATCCAGACGATTTATCCGTAACGTGATCTACAAATACGTTTTAAATTCGATCGATAATTACGATCTTCTCTTCTCTTTTTTTTTTTCTTTTTCTTTTACAATAAAAATCAACATTTAATAATATATATGATAAAGTGATCGATAAATTTTTTTTATTTCTTTCTTTTTAATCTTCTACATTTTACGTTCCAATCATTTTCATAATTATTCGAGAAATAATTTTCAAATTATCGTTTCATTCGAACACGTAAATATTATTGAATCAAAACCTATAATAAATTTAATACTTTTTTCTTTCTTCTAAATTTCACATTCAAATCACTTTCACGTAATTATCACCTTTTCGTACGTAAAAGAAAAAAGGAATTAATTGGATCAAAATCGACGTTTTAAAGAAAATGAAGAAAATATCACGACGGAAAAGTAAATTCAATAATTCTTTTCCTTTTTCTTTTTTTTCTTCTTCTTTTCTTTTTTTTTTTTTTTGTTTTTTTTTTTTTCACTCGTTCGTAATTATTATAAAAAAGAACGTTTAAATGGGGAATAATTTTCAATTAATTAAATAAGAAATTTGAACGTACAAATCTAAAAGTAGAATTGAAAACTTTGACCAGTAGAATCGATCGATCTGCTTCGGGAGCAAAGAACTAAATAAGACGATACGATCGAATAGAGAATTCGTCACCTTTGCCGCAAACTCCTCTCTCTCTCTCTCTCTCTCTTTCTCTTACTTTCTCTCTCTCTCTCTCTCTCTCTTTCTCTCTCACTCTCTCTCTCTCTCTCTCTCTCTCTTTCTATCTAATACGACACGTTCACCGAGGATGACGAGGTAGCTTAATTAACGGGTCCGCCGTAATTATCATCGCCTCACCGCGGTTCATTATACTTTCGTGAATAAAACAGAACTAAACTCGTGCCTCTTACGATTGACTCACTACTGAGAGGATCGTCTAACTGTATCATTGTCTTATAGAAGAAGGAGCAACACTCAAGACTGTGTATTATCCTTCCTATTCTTCTTCTTCTTCTTTTTCTTCTGCTTCTACTTCTTCTTCTTCTGTGTGCATTTGCACGCTTAAAGGAACTCGAGTATATAGATACCTAGATATACAGGGTGTCCGAAAAGATTTGACCTATATTTCATAAAAGACTATCAAGAGGATCCCATATATAAAACTTTCTAATAGGAAACAATGATGTTAGTTGAAAGTGGAGGGGAGGTAACTCTTTCTGTTGAAAAAAGATATAAAACGGACTACATACTTGGTCTTAATTAAGTTTTAATGCGTTTCTTTTTTTCTTTTTTAATCATTTAATTCAACCGACGAGAGAAGGAAGGAAAAATGAATTAAAAAAAAAAAAAAAAAAAAAAAAAGGAAAAGAAAAAAAAGAGGAAATTAAATTTAAAGTATGAAATCGAAACTGCTAGATACTTTCTGTATGATCCTGAAGTGTGCGTCGAATCTTTTAGAACACCATGTATATATATATATATATATATATATAAAATATATATATATAAAATATATATATATATATATATATATATATATATGTATAAGAACTCTTTAAGTATACTATTCTTCTTTCAAATCTTTTCTTTCTCTTACGTAGCCACAACAAGTGCTCAACTACGAGCAAGTGCAATCCTATTCTGCAATTCGGAATTTCATTAACTCGTTTGTTCGTTCGTTCATTCGTTCGTTTGTCCAGGATATAGTAATAGTAGTAGTAGTAACTGTTCGAGTCCATAACCATGAATTTTTACGCAAGAAGAACATTAGTTTCTTATTCCTTGGCATATATATACGTATACGTGTGTGTGTGTGTTTTTTTTTCCATAGGCATATACATATATATACATTTTCTAAGCTTTCGAATGTTATAAAATATATATTTCGATCTTTCTACAAAATTGATATATAAAATTAATTAACAAAATCGCTTTAATCTATTCTTATATTATTTATAAATTACGATGATAAACGAAAAAATTAAAATAAAAAAGAAAGAAATGTATTGAGTAGAAATTAAAAATTTTCTTTATTATTTCGTAAATTATAATCGTAAACGATGAAACAGATTTTTATTGTTTCATAAAATCTAATAACGCAAGATGATCTCGTATATTATGATATACAATAATGGAATATATATTTATTTGTTTCTTAAATTTTATTCGCACAGGATCATTTGTTTCAATTCATAAATTATAATCATAATAATCTTAATTAATTAATCACATAATCATCAAGTACACAATTACAAAAGAAAAAAAAAAAAAAAAGAAAAAGAAAATAATCATATAATCATAATATAATCAATAAAAATATTCTATTGAACTGTATAAAAATTGTTTATGCAAATTACAAGTTGGATGCAATAACGTGCCATCCATATCCTTCTAATTATCATTTGTCTGACGATTAGTAACTGTAAGATAGATAGCTTAGCCAGAGAGCTAATTTTCTTGTGTCCTGGGCACGTCGAGGTAGGGCATTTTAAGTGAGTTGCACCTTGATGGGTTGCGAAGGATGATGGAAAGGAAAAAAAAAAGAAAAATAAAAAAAAGAAAAAGAAAAAAAAAGAAAAAGAAAAAGAAAAAGGAAAAAAAAAGATTATTTACGTAGTACCTCGAAGAAAAAACAGACAGATTTTTTAAAGTCCCATTGTACTCTTTAAACGTTAGAAAACACTGTCGTCTCGTTTGAAAATTATGCGGTATGTTAATTGATGAGATTCCTTGGCTATTACACGCCAGCTAGAATGCTCTTGCTGTCGTACAATTATCTAAACACTTTCCTTCGCGGAAAAGTAATTATTGTCGATTCTTGTTTGCTTCGATTATCCTTCTTCTTCTTCTTCTTCTATTTCTTCTTCTACTTCTTCTTCTTCTTCTTCTCTCTCCTTGTTTTTATTATTATAATATATTATATGATTTTCAATACGTGCATATATATTTTTTATATATATTTTTTTCTATATCGAAAAGGAAATTAATATATAACGTATTAAAGGAGAACAAGGGAAGAAAGAGCAATAAAAAGAGAGAGAGAGAGAGAGAGAGAGAGAGAGAGAGAGAGAGAGAGAGAGAGAGAGAGAGAGAAATAGAAATATATATTAAGTTCTAATTAAAAAATAAATCAATGAATTGAAATTAATTTGTTAATTTTTTCTTTCCTTTTTCTTTTTTATTATTATTATTATATTATTTTTTATACGAGCGCGTACGCATATAATTTTTTTTTTATATTGAAATCAAAGTTAATGTATGTGATATATTACAAAAAAAAGAAAAAAAAAAAAAAAAAAGGAAAAAAAATAAATCAATAAAGTGCGATTAATAATATATGATGTATTTTTAGAAAACAAAAAAAGTATAGTTGGAAAAGTATTAAATGGTAATTAAAAAATAAATGAATAAAATGAAATAAATATATATATATATATACAATACGTATATATGGAGAATCGTACGGTATTTTCAAGAGGAAAAAAAAATGAGAACGTACATATCAATGTATTAGTGTATATGTACGTGATGATGGCCAAATCTTGACAACCGAATATATTAATATCATTTACAGCTATTCGCATTGGCGTAAAAACATATGAGAAAAATATATCTACATAATGATTTTTAATTGCAATTGCAATTAAAAAAAAAAAAAAACAGTCATTATCCGATTCGTAACTTTTTGTTTACGCGCTTCATGTCCTTTTTTTTTCTTCCTCCTCCATAAGAATCATAATCCTTCGAAATTTTGTTTTTCTCTTCTTCTTCTTCTTTTTCTTTTCTTTTTTTTTTTTTTTTTTTTTTTTATTGACGTCGATTGATGTCGAGACGATCATAGTTCCTTGAACTCTGAAGCACGCGAGAGGATGACCCTGAGCATTAGATTTTCTACCTAGTCTAACTTGTTTTTCGACGAAGTCAAGTCCTAATAGGCCTAGATGCATAGCAAACGAAGGCTTACATAATTGAAAATGAGATGAAGTTACTAAATGTAGGTAGACAAAGCTGGGACGTCGTTACGGTCCGTGAAACTCGGCCTATGGAGTGAGAATGACTCATTGTGTGATTATCCTCTTTCTCTCTCTTTCTAAAATTAACACCAACATCAAAGGGATAGATTGAAAATAATTATAGATATCATATTTTTATAATAAATATATATTCTCTTTTTTTCGTTAGGTACAAAATTGTATTTATGATCTAATCGACTATTGTAACAAAAATTTGAGAAAAAAGGTGGAGAAATAGAAGACACAATGAAATTAAATTAATGAAAACTTTTTAAATCCTATAGCGTGTACTTTGTAGAGGCAGTATAATACATACATTCAAGTATGTATATTTATATATATATATATATATATATATATATAAATTTTATAGAAAAGTTTTTTATAAAACATATTTAGTCCTTTTTTTTCGACAAGGAAAAAAAAAAAAAGAAGAAGAACAATAAAAGAGGAGAAAAAAAAACCATAGAAAACGAAGAAAAGAAAGCACGATGTGTTTATATTAAAACGTTTTGTTAATATCAATATAATATTACGATAGGAAATAAGTTAGATCGATGTTATTGGAATACTGTTGTTTCATACTAATAAATAATTATTATTGATATATCTACTATCGAGGCCATTGATTTTGTACGATATGTTGTAGAAATATTGAAAAAAAGGAAAAAAGAAAAAAGAAGAAGAAGAAGAAGAAAAAAAAAAAAATATGTCAGTCTAGAGTTAAGAACAGTTCATTACGTATTTCCAACGTGTTCATAATGATTTATATGTTTGGCATTATTATACACTTTAAAATACGTGTTTTTTGTTTCATCATAATGAACTACAATTGACAATCGTGTTGGAATCATTATTTTTCTTTCTTTCATTTTTTCTTTTTTTCCTTTCTTTTTCTTTGTTTTCTTTTCATTTTGGTTATACGCATGTAATATTAGCGGCTGTGAATCTATTTAATCGAAGATAATTATTAGATTATCAAACGCGTACGATCAAACATTAATGTTTAATCGTACAATCTACAATCATAATATATTGATTAAAACTAATCAATCGTTACAAGTTTAGTCGTCGACTCTAATAATGATATGAATTTTTTATATACAATAATTAAAGATTAAAGATATGTTATTGTTATCTCGTGGAAGACGGCGACGATCCGCGCACACACGCACGCACGCACGCACGTACACACACACACACACACATACACACAGGCACACACACGCGCGCGCGCGTTGTTTTTTTTTAAATCTTTAAGACATTGTTGTATTGACAACAAGGTGTACTTTTTAAAAGACGAATTAAAAAGTAAAAAAAAAAAAAAAAAGAAAAGAAAAAGAGTATAAAATAAAAGGCAAGAAAAAAAGAGAGACAGAGAGAAAAAAAAATGAACACCCGTTGATCATGCAATTAGAAAGAGGGGAGAGGATGGATTAACAACAAGTACGAATCTTTTCGTTTATTCCAAGTGCGATGTTTGGATTCTGTGCAATTTCTTCGGAAGGTGTCAATAATATGCCAGAATTATTCAATCCAAAATTGTTCGAATCGGTGATCCTTAACGCGGACGTTATTTCCGTGTTACCAGAAGATAAACTTATCAATCCATTGGCTATTGCCAAAAAAACCTTTTCTATTCCATCATTATGTATTACAGAAGTTTCGTGATAAGTCGCACCGATTTTATTCGCATAACATCTACCTTCTTCGGTGTCTACTTCTCGATCGTTGAATAGATCTGATTTATTACCGATAACCGTTAATACCATTTGTTCCTCGACGTTTCTCTTCAATTCCGTAACCCAATTTTTAATAGCTGCGAAACTATTATATCGGGTAACATCGAATACCAACATGGCGGCGTTCGCATTACGATAATACATTGGCGCCATTGACTTAAATCTTTCCTCACCCGCTGTATCCCATACCTATAAATAAATTTATATAATTATATTACGAAATAATATAATATAATTTATCGACAGATATAATGATATTATATATAATATCATTAATATATAATATATAATATAATTTATAACAAATAATATATTATAATTTATCGATAAAATAAAATGATATCAGATATATTTTCTAACGAACTTTTATCAAATGTTCTTCAATGATTAAATACGACGAACGTTCTCGTGCGTTAGGGTCAAAAGATCATTAGGTCGAACTCATAGATATAGTGATAAACGATTTTACAAAATTGTAAATTTATCATGTAATTTTATACATACGTGCATACATACATACATGATATATATATATATATATATATATATATATATATATATATATATAAATTATCTCACCTGTAATTTAACTTCGGTATCAGCTATATTTAATTTACAGGTAAAAAAGCTAGCTCCTATAGTTGGATTGATAGGACGATTGACGACATTCTCAACATATCTAACTATAATACTCGTCTTTCCGACACCTGAAAATATACATTTTGTTTTTTCTCATTATGTTTTTAATGTTGAATTACGTATGAATTAAGAGAGATCAAAGATGCATTAAACTTTATTCATATATAGGATTTTAAAACACACAATGCCACGTTCTATGGAATACCTTGAAACTTAACCTATAAAAAGATGATCGAGATAATACGAAAGAATGATTTTATTAAAAATCAATCGAGATTTATGGGAATATATATTGGGAAATATTAAATTTAAATACGTAATGACGTGATAATTGTATTTATCCGTCAGTACAAGCGCACATTGACGCTATTAGATTATTATTAAATGATATAAATTGGTAACAAAAACATTGAAAGGATTTATATTACTATATGTAACTTACCTTGCGAACCGAGAACAACTACTTTGCCTACTATATTTTTCATATTTGACACGATATCACATAATTAAAACGTCATGAAAGGAAACGTCATAAAATCAGCATCGTTTGAATTTCTTTCACGTCACGTAACTTGTTAATTCTCACAAAAAGTTCGTAGCTGTTTTGACGTTTCATTGAATCCAAGCTTTATAACGACATTGTAGTTCGTAGTACGTCGATAATGCAGGCACATTATTCAATTAGAA
>NC_062189.1:815000-820000 GCF_912470025.1 Vespa velutina | reverse complement strand
AGAGAGAGAGAGAGAGAGAGAGAGAGAGAGAGAAAGAGAAAAAGAATTTAGTGAATCGAATCATTGTGAAATCCGTGGCGAGAGCAGTTGGAGCGTTTTACTCCCGGCGTGATTATTTCCAAGGAAAAATTCAGGATTGTGTCTGGCAGTAGGTAGAGGACGATTTCCAGAACGAGTCCTGGCACTCGGCCATATCCCACGTTTACGTGGTGGAAAAAGAAAATGGCCGTAAAGCTTCTTTCACGTCGAACGACGTGAGCAGTTTTATCCATAACGATCTTCCATATTAACATAAAACGGCCAAATCTTTCTCTTTGTATTTTTATCAAATCTTATCGTTGCTCGAATCATTCCAAAAAATTGTATTTCTTTCATTGTATTTTCTAATACCTAAAAAAAAAAAAAAAAAAAAAAAAAAAAATAGAAAAGGAAAGAGAGAAAAAGGAAAAAAAGAGAGAAACTTTTTTCTACCATTTGTTCATTACGATAAATAAACAATATATCAATCAATCAATCAATCAATCTATCTATCTATCTATCTATCTATCTATCTAAATATCTATATATTTATTTATATCTTTATTGAGGTGAATCGTGAAATACGAAGGCATGACTATGACATCGAGCTACGCGTTCGTCAAATATGACTTTTCTCCTCTTTTCCATTCCTTCCTTCCTTACTCCCTTCCATCCATCGTTCCTTCGTTCGTTCGTTGACGTTTTCCGAATGAGCGGCTTTTACCGCTCGGTGAACGCGTCATCCAGCCATCCGCGGAATGTCGCGGAATTCGTAACTGGGAATTAGCATGTCATAAATTCTGATAGAGGGGGTGGTCTCGCGAGACTCATGCTCGCCTCTCTCTGTCTCTTTCTCTCTCCCTCTCTTTCTTTCTCTCTCTCTCTCTCTCTCTCTCTTTCTCTCTTTATCTCTATCTCTATCTATCCATCTATCTCACCGTTTATCTGTCTCTCTCTCTCTCTCTCTCTCTCTATTTCTCTCTCTGTCTTTCTCTTTCAAGTACCTTTTCAGCCATTCCGTATCAGCTTCCACGAAATCTCTGCTTCTGAAAAGAATTTGCTTCCATTGAAAGGGTTAAATTATTTCTATTTGCAAACCATATATCAATCCATCATAGCTCGAAATAAAATATCTAAGATAAAATGATTATTAAAGATGATTAAAATAAGATGAGAATTATTTATATTGTTTATCGTACGCCTGTAGATATGCAACGCCATTAAATACATATACGTAGAAATTGTTGTATAATTTTTTCGGGATTTACGATAAAACAAAGAGAATATATTTAAATTCGATGATAGTAAACTTATCTTCCTTCCTTGTAATTTTCATAATTTTATTTATGAATTCAATCGTTGCTTTTGAAAAGAAAACATTTCCAACTTAAAGTGACAAGAAAAGAAAAGAATAATAATCGGGAAAAAATGTTAACGTGTTGGCTATCGTACGCCTGCGGGTATGCAATAATTTGTATTAAAATATACGTACGTATAAGTTGTTGCCTATTTTCAGACGTACGTGTATTAAAAAATTAAAAGGATACATAGGTACGTATATGTTTTAATTAACGATATAATGCATTTAATTAATTAGATACGATCAATTTTGTTGTTTTCTTTTTCTTTTTTTTTTTTTTTTTTTCTTTTTTTTTTCTTTTTTTCCTCGTAATTTTCATAATTTTATTTAGGAACTTCACGCGATATTACATCGGATATCTGCATCGTATTCACTATTTTATACGATAAACGAATAATATTTACACTCACACACTGTATATGTATCATAAATACACGTTTCCCGTTCGTTTTTTAATTAAATTTTTATTTTTATTATATATATATATTTTTTTTTTTTTTGGTTTTGCTTATTTCGCTTTATAATATAAGTGGCGGGGATATTATTGAAATAAAGTTTATACTCGGATAAATGTAATCCTTCGTATATGTGCCCTACGTACATATCATCTACCTCTCTCTCTCCCTCTCCCTCTCTCTCCCTCTCTCTCTCTCTCACTCTCTCTCTCTCTCTCTCTCTCTCTCTCTCTTTCTCTTTACACATCTTACAACGACAACTTTTCGTTCCATTAACAATTTCGTAAATAATGTCTATCTTACAAGCCGAACGAACACACAATAAATAATCTCTAAAACAATTGTATTATTTACATAATGATACCTACGTTCGCGAATTTAACGTCCTCATTTCGATTTCCTTTTTCTCAAACGATCGTTCATTACGATTTTTAATTTCTATATCAATTTCGTATCTTATCGTAATACTACCCTCGCGAAAAAATCGCAAAAATTAATTTTAGAGTATTAGAAGTTAATCACTTTACAATGTTTAATTATTATTCCATTAAGGATTCAATTTTAATGTTAGATCACGTCGGATTTATTCTCATCCATTCACCTTTTTACTTTTCCATGATATTTACATCGACCATTTGTTTTATCTTACTTTATTCTTTATTTTCTACTCTTTTTTTTTTTTTTCTTTTCCCTTCTTCCTTTCTTCCTCTTTCCCTTTCCTTTCCTTTTTTCTTCCTCCTTTTCTTTTTTTTTTCTTTTCTTTTCTTTTCTTTCTCTTTTTATTCGACGATAATATATAAATCGGTAGAATTATATTTATTTACACGAGACTTTTTTAATCGTTTTCTCTATTTTAATACTTCGTCGTAAAAAATTGCTCTTCTCTTTCTCTCGTAATTGTTCTTTTTTTTTTTCTTTTCTTTATTTTTCTTTTTTTGTTTTTTTTTGTTTCCTATTTCTTCCCCCTCCCCCCCCCCCTTTTTTTTTCTATTCCTTTTTCTCCTTAAAGATAAAGCATTAATCAAATTGTTATTCGCTTGTGCGACACAACAATTAATACAAAGAGAAAAGAAAATATATATATATATATATATATATATTACTTTACGAACGATAATATTTATTCGCTCGTTAGTTCCTGAAAATTATATATTATTTTGAAAGAGAAACGATATAAAAAGAAATTTACAGAAAAGAGAGAATGATTACAAATTTAGATAAAACGTATTTTACAATCGAGTCCTTTTTCTTTTTTTTTTTTTTTCTGTTTTTTTTCTTTTTCTTTTTTTTTTTTTTTTATCCAAATCGAAAAAGATATTTAAACGACGTAAGGCCGATAAAGAGGTTCCTGAAGTTCGGTCGAATTTCTTTGAGTTTCTTGCAAAGTTCCCCTGGGTTCTTCCGGTGTGCACGGTGCTGTTACCGATACGTCACTTCCGGTATTATCTCTCTCGGAATTCTTCGCATTACCGGCATCCTCGAGTTTCCCACTAGCACGTGCCTCCTGTTGTGCTTTCTTACTTCTCTTCCATTTCATTCGTCGATTTTGGAACCAGATCTTCACCTGAAATGAGAGACAAAAACGTTCGTGTGTTGTTTCTTTCTTTCTCTTTGTTTTGTTTTTCTTTTCTTTTCTTTTCTTTTCTTTTCTTTGGATACTCTTATTTTCTTTTTTTTATTTTTTGCTATTTTTCTATTTACCTTTTTTTTTTTTTCTCTTTTATTTTACCTCCTAATCGATTTCGATTTAAACGAACGATTTAAGGGATTAAACGAGCTCTTAAGATATAATTATGCAAAATCATCGTCCCCCCATCCCCTCATCCCCTCAATCACTTTTTCTTTCCTTTCTTTCTTTATACTTTTTTCTTTTTTTTTTTTTCCTCAGAGAAAGCAAACATAACGCAACCTTTTTATCCTATGCGAATTAATTTTCAGAATTTGGCGATAAATTTTTCTCACGTGTGCGTATCAACGTGTGTGCATGCATTTGCTTCAATCAACAACGATAAAGGATCGAACAATTTTAGATATTCAAAATTTTTTAATTGCTTCGAATACATACACACACACAAACAAACCTATGCACGCACGTTCGCGCACATGGAAATTTGTTAGGATGCACGTCAAGGAATTGGAATAACTCAATGCAAAAATTAAGGAATTGGAATAACTCAAAAATCATTATTAAAAATTTTGTTCATTTCTTACTTAATAAATAATAGATAAAATAAAAAAAAAAATAAAAAATATATATATATATATATGAATATATACGCATTATTATATATTTATACTTTTAATAAAATAAAAAAGAAATATATTAATTATTATAACATACTATATAAAATAAACAAAATATATTATATGTAGAATATTTTTAATATAAAAAAATATTTGTATTGTTTGAACATACATGTATATATATATTCTAGAAATCACACATATACATACAATCGACAGACAGGAATATTCAAGACGAGACATCGTAAATCAAGTAGAGCGATAGGATAACACGATTTTATTTTTTTTTTTGCCCACCCTCTCTACCCTCCCCTTCGCCCTTCGGTAAAATCATAAGAAAGCGATGTAAATCTTTCGGACAACATATCATGCTCCCATGTAGCTTCTTTCGGAGTAACCCCTCCGAGAAAAAGAAAACTCACGAATTTCGTGCTCGTACGAATACGAATGGGAAGGAATTTCACCCTGAAATTTCTACGACTCTTGATTCCGAACGATTTTATTATGAAATACCTACGCGTTTCCTTCCTGTTTTCTTTTTCTTTTCTTTCTTTTTTCTTTTTTCCTTTTATATATAAAATAAAGGCCTTCCATAAAAATGAAATTATTATTGAATGAAAAGATAAAGGGATTTCGATGCCTGTGAACGCACACAAATATGTTTCTTTTATATTAATAAATTAAAATATCATTGATATCGATCATTGGATATATATATATATATATATATATATATATATATATAAATCATGATCCAAATGAAAATGGTTCTTTATTTTCCTTTTTATTTTTTTTGTATTTCTTCTATTCTTTTTTTTTTTTTTTTGGAACACTGACGAATACCATCTTGATCAATTAAATCAAGATAAATTAATTATCTATTGTATAATTACCGTAACTATCTGTTTTATTAGAAAAAGAAG
>NC_062189.1:797500-812500 GCF_912470025.1 Vespa velutina | reverse complement strand
TTGACGTTCGCGTTATATCTTTCAAGATTAAAATAGATAATAAGCATAGCTATGCTTATATGAAACGATCTTAAACATTTGTCCTCTCCTCCCCTCCCATGGGCTGGATTTCACGTAATCCAGCCCATCCCCTTTCTCCTATCCATCATACATACATTTTTATTTGTTACAATTAAACTTACCTGAGTTTCGGTCAGCATCAACGACGTCGCTACTTCGAACCTCTTCGGTCTGCTCAAATACTTGTTCTGACGAAATTGCTTTTCCAATTCGAGAAGTTGTTGGGACGTGAATGCTGTCCTAGGTCTTCTCGTTTTACCAAGTAACGCGTGTTGAGCCGCACAACCTTTCGAAGAGAGAAAAAACAAAAGAAATTTGGGGGATAGGTCGTTGAGAATGTAAAAGTAAAATAAAAGGAAAAAAGAGAAGAACATTTATTTGCGATTAAAAGAAATCTCGATCAGCGATTAGAAATAGTCTTATATATACATATATCGATACATACCGGAGATAAATAATAAGATAGATAAGCTTTTGTGTATTTCTATATCTATTATATTTCATTTCTCGGAAAGAGTCGAATTTTAATGAATTCGCGAATTATATTTTTAAAGAATGATGCGCGATATGGACACGATACGAGCACGATATCGGCCCAGATACACGACATATCGAATACGTATCAATCGACCGTTCGATCGTTACGATCAGATGAGTTCAACTTCGATGAGTTCATCGTAAAATGAATGATAATTATAAATTCAATTCGTAATATATAATACGAAATTGGTCGTAATCTATGGTATGATCACGATGACCGGACACCATCGATAATTCTCATCGATCGTTACCGGAGCAACGATAATCATTTCATTAGCCGGTACGATCCATTGGAAATCATCGAATGCTAATGCAATTATCGCGAGTGTAAATCCCTATGGATTACGGAGCGATGATTTGGGGTTAGACGTTAGGGTGGAAACGCCACCGCCCCTACAATTAGCTCTACCAACGACTCTTGCTGCTCAGAAACCGTATCCCAGACTTATAGTAATCGAGGAGTGAGAGAGAGGGGGTTAGCAAGAGCGGTGGATGGGGAATAAGGACGAGGAGAAATACATTGGCGTAGAAATATTTATCATCATCTAATATAATTTCTATTATCATAATTAAAACAAAAATATATATGTATATGTATGCATGTAAATAATATATATATATATATATATATATATATATATATATATGTATATATGTATGTATACTTCCTTTTACTTTTTGTTTTATTCAATATCCAAAAATTAATCTGAACGTATTTTATGAACTGCTAATGAAATTCAACATTCAAGTGAATATCTTTGAAAGTTCGAAGGAAACAAATTGAAAACGAGTGTGGAAATTACGAGAGCGAAAGAGAGAGAGAGAGAGAGAGAGAGAGCGAGCAGATTTCTCGTGTCATCCTAATCTCGCGCGATTTGTCAGGAACTTTGCGTCACTGGCTTAAGCACCCCCAAAACTTAACTGGCAAGTGCGTCACCGACTGTCAGTGTTTGTACACATGGCATCGTTTAGGCGAGCGCATTCGGATTAGCGTGTGATTCACTTAACCGTCGAGATATTGCGAGCAGGTACTACCTACATACTATATATATATATATTTATATATATATACACGCACATACATACACACACACACACACACACACATATATATATATATATATATATATATATAATATATAGATACATATATGTAGGTACGAAAAGGGGAGATACGTTTTGATACGGAGCTTTGCCCAATTTTACGGCCGATAGAAAAATAAACGACACATTCGTCCGTGTGATACGATCGTTCTAATATAAATCCATTCATTCGATCTACGACCTAGAAATTCTCAATCCTAATGATTTTATTCCTAATGCATATTTTATCGATCGATCGAATGCCATAATTTTTGTTACCCTCCGTCGATCGTTACGTCCACGTGAAATCTCCTAAATCGAATCAAATATGTTTTCGCGAGTTTTTCTGTTTTATTTTTTTATTAGTCGTTTTTCTTTTTTTTTTTTTTTTTTTTGTTCTCTTATAACAATATCCATCGTTTACGAACGTAAAGGTAATCAAATCTTTGCAAAAATCTCGTTAATCAAATCGAAAGTAATCAAGAAAGAATTTGCTTCCAGGTGAATTTTTTCCTTTTCTTTTTTTTTCTTTTATCTTAGAAACATTTCAAATGTTTAGATAGAAAATGTAAAATAAATGTATGTATATATATATATATGTATATATGTATGTATAAAAGGATTCAAACACACAAAATGTGAGAACATCAACCAAATGGACCACTCTTTTCGTATCCACCAGGACATTTGATGCTCGTTGGTATTTAACATGGTAGCATTTAGCCGAATATTTATCGTCTCGCAAAAAGGGGCGGTTTACCCCCCGTGGTGCGCATATGGCGAACCCAATGATGATTTCCCTTCCCCTCGTAAATACCATCGAGACGATTATTATTTCGTGCATGTTGCATCCTAGTGCTCTTCTTCTCTCCCCCTTTACTCCTCCTCCTCTTCCTCCTCCACCACCTCTCGTCATGATTTATTTTTATGTCTTTAGTCGACAAATTTCGTTCTCGATAATTCATCGATCTGTGACGTCGATTGGAGTGTCACGGATACAGAAAAAAAGAAGAAAAAATTATTGGCTCAAATGGAAAAAAGAAGGAAGAAAATAAAAATGATGGAATGAAAACAAAACGTAACTACGAACTCGTGTAAAATCTAAAAATAATGAAATACTAAATAAAAAAATAGTTCTAATAGATGATCGCTTTACGTACGAGTAATAATATTCATAAGTATGAATCTATAATAGAGACTGTATGAGAGAGAGAGAGAGAGAGAGAGAGAGAGAGAGAGAGAGAGAGAGAGAGATCCACAGAGAAAGAGAGAGAAAGGGAGAGACAGAAATGGAGAGAGAAATATAGATAAAGATAGAGAATCCCTATTTCGAAAGAGGGGTCGAAAACCAAGTGACATAAGGTCCAGTCACGTTCGTGGGGTGGTAAGCGTTAACTATGACGCTAACTAACTACAAACAGCCGGAGGTAAAATAAATAATCTCGAGTAGAGTAAAACGAGTAAAACGAGTTAAAGATCGTGTCGAGCCAATCCTAGTATTGTAGATATTAAGAAAAGGACCAATGGGTGAGAAAGAGAGACAGAGAGAAAGAGAAAGAGAAAGAGAGAGAGACACCTTTCTTGGATCCTTTACGTAGATAGGTAAAAGAAAAAGGTAAGTAAGTACATACTTAGTTTTCGAGGAGTCGAGCTGAAGTCCTGAGAGAAATAAAAAGATACGAATGGAATAGAGAGAAAGGGAAGGGGAGGGAGACAGAGAGAGAGAGAGAGGTAGTATGGTGAGCAAAACCGTGACAGATGTTGGTAAACAAGGAGGGTGGCTTTTATCGAGTGGACAATCACCATTGACGCTCTTATATCTAGAGACCCGAGATGTACAGTGTCGATGTGCAGTGTTCAGTACACGCACAAACATAAACGCATAAACATACACGCACACGCATACGCACGCACGCACGCATACAAGGTGACGACCACGTTCGTTTCGACGCAACCTTTATCATGATAATTTAATTTATTTGGGCATCCATTAGCCGCTTCATGCCATCTACGACGTCGCCACCGCCGTCGCCGCCGCCGCCGCCGTTGACGCCGCCGTCGTTTGGCACCCCCTAAAATCGTGCGCGATCATCACGGCGGTAAACACCGGCCATTATCTCTACTTAAAGCGACCACCCTCTGTTATATACCTTTTCTCTCTTATATGTATGAATAGGTATATCTCTACCCTTCGATAGAATTTCAACCCCTCGTAGAAGGAAAAAAAAGAAGAACGTATGAATGTAATATCGTTCTTCCTTTTTCCATTTCTTTTTTCCTTTTTTGTCCTTTTTTATATATATATGTATGTATATATATAGAATTTCTTTATCTTTTTCTTCTTCTTTTTTGTTTTTTCTTTTTTCTTGTGTTTTCTTTTTTTCTGCCTCTTCCTCGAAAGTATTCTTCGAAAAGATAAAGAAGAAAAACGTAATATTGCGATTCTTTGCTACAATTAAATCTAATGAACTTTAAGATGAACATGTACAGAAAGAGAAAGAGAAAGAGAGAGAGAGAGAGAGAGAGAGAGAGAGAGAGAGAGGGAGGAAGGGAAGGAGGGAGAGTTAATTGTTCCAATGTGACGCGAAACCTTTTTTGCGAACGACAAATTTTCTCTCTCTCTCTTCTCTCTTTCTCTCTATCTATCTATCTATCTATCTCTCTTTCTCTTTTCATTACAAAGGAACGAGGAATCGCACCGGGTATCTCTCGGACTAACGAGTAACTACCCTCGTTAACTCCTGCCCGAAGGGTTCGCTTAATTAAAGCTAATTACTCCGATTCCGTTGCCGACGACTAGAGCCACACTTTCCTTTTTATTCCTCATTTCTTTTCGTCCTATCTTTCGATCGGCAAGCGAAAAAGGGATAAAAGGAAAAAGATTATTAAGAAAAAAGAAAAGAAAAGAAATGAAGAAGAAAAAAGAAAAGAAAAAGAACAAGAGAACCAAGCCTTATCTTCAAGTAAGAGGAGAGGGGGGGGGGGGGGGTTATTGATAACGATGATCGACAAAAAATCGAGATTCACTCTTTAACGTCATTCCCTTTGATCTTAACCTTTGTTCTTTGTATAAGATACAAACGGGATAGATAGAAAGATAGATAGATAGACAGATAGATAGAATAACAGAGGAAGAGAGAGAGAGAGAGAGAGAGAGAGAGAGAGAGAAAGAGGTAGAGAATAGAGAAAGAGATAGGTGATAGTCTGGAAGCTACGGTGGTATCCACGTCGGAACCGAAAATGGCCACCCTCTAATGGACAGCAATTACCCAATAGCGAATTGCAAATTGGAATTACCGTCCTAAATCGGCGTGTATACCTCTAACCGAGTAGCAGCGAGTCGGCTTCCGCAGGCAGGAAAAGCGAAGGGGTTGCTAACGACTTGGTTTGAGTCCGTGTGCGCATTCATCCCTCCTCGCACACCCCCACCCGTTCTATCTATCTATTTCTCTCTCTCTCTCTCCTCTCTCTTTCTATTCTCACCCCTTCCGATCTACGAGACGTCCGTCTCTCTCTTACGCCCTCCTATAGCTTCCAACGCGCGTCTGTGGTGCCAGAAGCTCCGCCTGCGATCCCCTAGCCCCTAGCATGTCCCGCCCCCGAATTATCTGCCCCTCAGATACGAACTAAACGAATCTAGCCGAGCGGAGCAACGCTCCGCGATATCTCCACCTCCTTCTATCCTCATTCCATTCTTCTCCTCTCCTCTCTTTTCTTCTCTTACTCTTCTTTTCTCTTATTCCTACAAAGAGACGCCACCATCCTTTCTTCCTTCCTTCTTTCCTTCTATCTTTCTTTCTTCCTTCTTTCCTTATCCATTCTGATAGACGAAAGAAAGAGAGAAAGGATAAGACTGAGGGAGAGCGCGTGAAAGAGAGAGAGAGGGAGACAGAGAGAGAGAGAGAGAGAGAAAGAGGGATAAAAGTTGGCCAACTTTTATCAGGCTATTTTCCTTACCCCGAAATGGCTGAATTTAATCCCAAACTCTGGGGCTCGCAAGTCTGCCACAAATCACGCCATAAACATCCGCTATGTTACTTCTTATTCTTGCCGTGTGTACCACCAAATGGCAGCGGGCCTTACTTCTTCTTCTTCTACTACTACTACTACTACTACTACTAGTACTACTACTAGTACTTGTTCTTCTTCTTCTTTCTTATTTCTCTCGATCTATCCTCTACTGGCACCCTACCTCTCCTCCTCCATCAACGTACTCGCCATCGACATTTCAAGCTCCTTTTCTCTTAGCCTCTTTATCTTTCTTCCCTTTCCTTTTTCTCTCTTTCCTTTTCTTTTTTCTTTTTTTTATATCGTCCTTATGACAGACCGATCAGTATCATCTATCCTTCTTCTTATACTTTTATTATAGAACGTCCGATGTAATAATCTCAACGTTGTCTTTCCCTTTTTGTTTTCTTTTTACTTGTTACAAGATACGTGATATACAAGATACATATATTACGTATGTACATAAGTATACATGTATGTATGCATATATGTATGTATTTATGGTATGCGTTTAATATTAAAATATTTTCACGAGTACTCTTACTATCCGAGAATGTAGCAACTACATCAGTAGGTATATGTTTGGTAGAGCAAGCATATAGATAGACGATAGCGCGTTTGAGCGAACGCGGGATGTTACACATCGGCTAACCAAGATCTGTTTGCTTGCGGACAGCCAAACTAGCTGGCAGCTAATTCAGAAACACCATTACCACCTATACGCCTATAGGCAGGTAGACTGATGCTACTGCTTCCGATATATATCTACATATATACATAGATAGGTAGATATATATATATATATATATATATATATATATGTGTGTATAGTCAACTATACATTTCGTACGTGCACTCGTGGACCAGCGAATTTGCCGATTCTCCCTTCTCCGTTTCCTGCTACACCCCTTCCTCTCTCCCTCTCTCTCTCTCTCTCTCTCTCTTTTTACCCTCCTCCACCTCCTTCTCTTCCTCGTACCACCCTCTCTCCAACCTGGTGCTGCTAGCCACCGCTTTTAGCCCATCGATGGAAGCTTTAATTTCGGTCGATCCGGGATAACATCGAACTGTGAATGGTCCAGGCGTTGAAAGTTTGCAATCGAATGAGTCGAAATCTCTCCTCCTCCTTCTCCTCCTCCTCCTCTTCCTCCATTTCCTCTTACCCCTCATCCTCCGCTATTCTCTTCTCGGGAATGACAAGCTCTGATTTGTGATTTGGTTTATTTGAAACTCCGCTGATGGGTTTTAGGTTAAAAAGTTTCGACAGCTGAAATAATCCGATTGCTTGACGCGTTACATTCTCCTACCATAAAATATATTTCCTACCTTTCCCGTCGGCAGTTCCTCGAAATCTGTGAATCGAATTGAATCGAATTGTTTCGGAGGGGAGGTTTTTTCATCCCTTCTATCCCTTTCTGTAGATACATATATATATATATACATCTAGAGAGAGAGAGAGAGAGAGAGAGAAAAAAGAGGCTAGGATCATAGTTTTATGAAATTTTCATTTTCGACCTTGATCAAAGAATGATTTTATTACTAACGATCGAGATAACTAAGTACAAGTTCAATATAATTCTGTTGATCATAATGTGACTATATTTTCTTTTCTTTTTTTTCTTTCTTTTCCTTTTTCTTTTTTTTTTTTGTTTTTTTTTTTTTTTTTTATAACCGATCGTAAAAGCGAGATGGTTAGCTATCGTCGTATACCGAAGAACTACGGTCGGTATACCGAACCACGCTCGAATTAATAGGAATACTTGAAATCCTAGACAAATAGGAGTAATCCGCCACAATCGGTACACCATATGTCGCGCGAAAGATACATACATAAATACATACATATATATATATATATATATATATATATATATATATATATATATATATATACTGGGTCGAAGAAAGTGAAAGAACTGTGAAAAGTTTGATTGGACGAGATTATCGATTAAATATTATCGATAATTCATCGGACTTAATTAGTTCGACAGTTAGAAATGATATATTCGTAGATATATTTTTGTATGAATAAGTTAAGTACAATGGATGCGTTTAGTTATTTAATATTGTTACTTTATCTGTCTATACGTATTATATGATATTGCGTGGATTGTAAATTAAAAATTGTTATTAAAAAATAATATTACAAGGACAAGAGTATATGACGTTAATAATTTTTATACATACATATATATATATATATATATATATATATATATATATGACTTTGAAGAAAATTTTCCATCCATCTGGGATGATAGATATATGTTTGGATAAAAATAGGACGTAATTAATAATTATACAAATAAGACTTTGAAGAAAGTGTTCAGCTTATTCTTAGAAACTAATTTTCCTAAGAGGCACCAACAAAGAGAGAGAGAGAGAGAGAGAGAGAGAGAGAAAGAAAGAGAGAGAAAGAGAACGAGGAGAGAGAGAGAGAGAGAGAGAGAGGGAGAGGGACAAAGATAAAGATGAGAGATAACACGTGAAAGTATCTTTGTCACGAAATAGCTCGTTTAAACGGAGTATAAGTCGACGCGGAGTTACCATGGTAACGGTATGGCGATGGTGGTGACGATGGTGCACAGGAGAAGGGCGAAAGGGGATGAATAGACGGATGAATGACGCACAATTAACTAATTAAATCATCCGCCAACCCCTCGCGAGCTTTGTCTCTCGAGTATCATCCCCCTTTTGTTGGCAGAGCTTCCGCCATCTCTTCGCCATTGTTTCTCCCCGTTCGTAGTATGGGCGAGCCTCCATGAAACCGACAAAAAAAGAGGAAAAGAGTCAAGGGATTCTTTGGATGGACCAACCATCTCTCTCTTTTCTCTCTTTTCTCTTTATGTCTCGCATACTACGTTCTCTTTCTTCATGGTTCGTCGAGTCAATTTACCAAATCGACGATCGACAGGGAATCGAACTGTCCCATAAGAAAACGAATTCACCTTAATTGCGGTTCCTTTCAATCATTTTCATTCCTTTCCAGGATCTTTCTTCAATTCGATTCAATCGAATATATATATATATATATATCTTTCTTTTTTGTTTTATTTAATTTTCGTTTTCGTTTTTTCGTTCCCTTTTTTTTTACGATTGATATCGACGATTAATTTTTCTTCAAATATCTTCTTCACTTTCGTTTATACTTGCATCATTAGAAAATAAAGAAAAAAAAAAAAAAAAAAAAAAAAATGAAAAAAACAAATCCTCCCCCTCCCCCTATGATATTCATTCGCGTTTGAAATCTCTTCGAGTGGATTTGTTAAAACAAAAAAAAAAGAAAAAAGAATAGAAGAAAGAAAAAAAAATTCAAATACTAAAAGGAAATTTTTTGAAAAAAAAAAAAAAAAGACTCTTTTATATTTTAATATCTCGAAATACGTCGATTGTACCGTCAAATATTTTCTTGTTTTTTTCTTTTTTATCTCTACAATATATATATATATATATATATATATATATATATATATATATATCTCGAGCAACTTGACGTTGGTTAAAGGTATTACCAAGTCTTCCTTCCATTGCCTTTAGCAAATAATTTTCGTCCCTTAATTTCGTTTGTACCGGCTTTCTTCTGAAAGGGGGCCCTACGCTATTACGTTGAAAAAATATCTCTTCTAACGTCACCCCCATTAAAGAGGAATTCCTAACTCGATTTACATTTACATTCTCTCTCTCTCTCTCTCTCTCTCTTTCTCTTTCTCTCTCTCTCTCTCTCTCTCTCATTCTCTCTCTCTCTCTCGACTCCGACTAACTCGTAGAGAATCATCGGATATGCTTGAACAGTGTTTCTCAAACCATCAAGCTTCATCTAAATTTTCAAGACGTCTATATTACTGGCGTATGTATATCTCTGGTATATAAATAAATATATAACATTATAGTTATAGTATAACAATGGGAATAAGATAAAACATATATATATATATACTAAATTGCGTATTAATAAATCCTCAAAGGGATGTACGTTTATCAAACTTTGAGAAACACTGTGTTAGAGTACCCAATAGACGGGAAGAAGAGGAAAATTTCTTAAAAAAAAAAAAAGGAAAGAAAAGAAAAGAAAAGAAAAGACAAGAAGTTAAAAAAAATGTTTTCTTCTCCTCGTCCCCCCCACCCTCTCCTCTCTTTTTCTCTCTGTCTCTCTTTCGAACAAATAATATAGTAAAAGTTTACAAAAGATCAAAACCTTTCGGCCTCGAAAGATGCGGAAACGCAATAAATGTCATCTACCTTTTAAACATTTATACATATATATATATATATATATATATATATATATATATATATATACATACGCGTGCATATATACACTGTTTATAGAAAATAAGTGCCACGTGAATGTTTCTATACGGTCAGATAAAAGCATTGAAATATTAGCTTAATTAAAGCGCATCTGCGCGAAATGTATTTTATACGTCTATTAATCCTCAGTCACACAGATCATTTCCGAAATATATTCGTACCGCAGGCACATTTTAACGTTTTCGGCCATAGCCCATTCCTATTTTCGTTCGTTCATTCGTTCGTTCGTTCATTCGTTTTCCTCTAATCATTTTTTTCTCCTCGCATGTAGATATAATCCTATTCTCGCTAATGAACTGAAATACCTTATCGATTTTTCGAAACAATCGTTTTAATCCTTCTTAACCGAAACGATTAATATCTATCTCTCTTTCGAGTTTCTAACGATTATCGAACACACCCTATACCCACCTCACGCCTCTCCTCCCGCTTATCATTTCGCACGATGTAAATGGAGTACTAATTGAAAATAAAAAAATATCCTTCGTCGTTGTTAAGAAGAAAAAGAAAAGAAAGAGAAGAAAAAAAGCGAACGAAAGAAAAGCAAAAGAGAAAAAAAAAACGAAGGAAAAAAGAAACGAAAAGAAAGGGAGAAAGAAAGAAAAAAGAGAAAGGAGTAAAGAATGAGGGAGGGGAAAGGGAAGGAGATAGGGCAAAAAAAAGAAGAAGAAGAAAAGAAGAATGAAACGAAAAAATGGAAAATGAAAAACAAAAACAAAAACAAAAAAAAACGAAGGTAAATGATTGATTTGTCGTTGAGTCGTCGTTCTATACTATCGAATCTATCTGGCGTCGTTACGAACGCTAGTTAAATTTCGATAGGTGCCCGGATGGATGAAACATGGTGTTGTCGTATCATTGGCCACGACGCATAACGCGCGACAAATATTCCGCAAATAAAAGCTCTCTCTCTCTCTCTCTCTCTCTGTCTCATCCCTCCCTTGGTGCTCCCTCCTTCCCCCTAACCCCCCGGAGCCCCGGTCCTCAATCTCTCTCAGCTCTCCTCCAGCCCTCTCTCGCTGTTCGTTCATCCATTCGAACGGGTTTTATTTAAAAAAACGAATCGTCGTCGATACGATATCGGTGGCTTCGTAGTGGTGTACGGCAATTTTTAACAAGTCGCGTTCGTGTCAACGTTGGACGAAAAGACTGAGGGGAATGAGGGGAGGGAAGAGAGGAGGACGTAGGGATGGGTGGATGGGTGGTTGGTTGGTTGGATTGGGAATATCGAGGGATTGTGTAGTCGTCGTTGTCGTTGTCATTGTCGTTGTTCATCGTCGTCGTCACCGTCGTCGTCGGCGTCGTCGTCATCGTCGATAGTGTATTGGTGATGGTGACGGTGGTTGATGATACTGGTGGTGGTGATGGCGGTATGGTGGTAGTGGTGGTTGCCACCATCGGTGGGCCTGGCTTATCGACGCACCTTTTATTTTATTCCGCGAGTGTGCTTTTTGCGCTCGTTGCTCGTTTTACGCCACCGGTTTTTCGCCTTTTTTGTCGAACGGTGGATTGCTCGGCAACTACCAATCAGGATCATCTGACAGGAAATACCCCACCACCTCACTCACTCTCTCTCTCTCTCTCTCTCTCTCTCTCTCTCTCTCTCTCTCTCTCTTTCTCTCCACCTACTACCCCTATATATGTGTGTGTGTGTATGTGTATGTACATATATATGTGTATATATATATAGATAGATAGATAGATAGATGGATATATATATATATATATATATGGAACTCTCTATACGTTCACTGACCAATTTGTTCGATAAAAGCCCTCGACTGATTGGCCTGACAACGCGGCCACGGCTCTTTTTTCCAAGCTTGAAATTTACCGTGGTAACCAGCAGTCTCTCTCTCTCTTTCTCTTTCTCCCTCTCTTTCTCTCACTCTTTCTCTGTTTTAATTCCTCATATTATCTCTATTCTTTTAACATTCTCCTTACTGATTTTATGCTCATTTTATTTATTTATTTATTTTTCTTTTTCGGTACTTTCCAAAATTCATTTCATCAATTGTTTCCTCCGTATTCCCCATCTCTCTCTCTCTCTCTCTCTCTCTCTCTCTCTCTCTCTTTATTTATCTATCTGTATCTTTCTTTCTCTCTCTATCTCTCTCTTTCTTTCTGATAGTACGTAATAATGAAAAGGTTAGACGATACGCGATATCTAACATCGTACAAAGTATACGGATCTCGAGATAGGAAAAGTAAAGACTAATCGGAAGAGACCTGTTGTATCATTGTTTGTCGATACATTAATTTCGTTGAAAGAGTTTTCTTATCGTCATTGAAAGTAGAACAGACATCTATTCTAAAATTCCAATATCATCTCGAGCTCCGTTAACTTTATAAAATAAATTTTTCTCTTTTTTATTTGATTTTTTGATCCTTGGCAAATTATGTTTGGTACATATATATATATATATATGTGCCTGTGTATGTATGTGTGTCTATACATATGTGCATATGTATACATATGTATACAGTTAACTAAGTTATTAGAGAGAGAGAGAGAGAGAGAGAGATCCTTATCGTGCTAATAAAATTCGAGTAGCCAGGCAACACAGTCTAGCTAGTCGATGCGATGCATTAGACGTGTAAACATCTACTATCTATAGTCCGTCCTACGAGCAATCTGTCTTTCGACGTTGTCTCACTTTCGAATTAATAGCTTGTAATAGCCGTTCGAGTGCTAATATAATATATCGTCTCGTTCACGTCGATGAGTCGATTGACATTGTCGATGGACAACGATAACGTTTTATAAGCTGTTAGAAATTATTCGCTTTGCCAATAAACAGATATTAATTCGACTAATTTTTTCATAATGAAATATATTGCTGTTTTTTTCCTTTATTTATTTATTTATTCATTCATTCTTTTTTTTTCTCTTTTCTTTCTCTTTCAAGATCAATCGCTTATGTTTGAAACGTTAACTACTAGTTTTAATAATTCTGTTAATTAATTCTAATTATTATTTAGAAATAATTACTCCAGGGAATATTTTTTTTCTCATAAAATATATCTACCGTATATATCGTCTAAGTGAATCCACGTACAGAAGTATTATATATTTTAAAGAAAATTTGGAAATCACTCATTGGCCAATTTGTCTTCTTGATGAAACAAAAAAAAGAAAAGAAAAGAAAAGAAAAGAATTTTTATCCACAACTATAATAAAATAGTAATGCTAATTATCGAGGAATAATTATTATTAACAATCTTTAATAAAATATATCGATTTATTAACAATCTACTAATTCAAATGATTCACTAATAATCTAGTAATTCTCTCGACAGCATTAATCCGATAATTATAATACAATAATTTTCGATATAAAATATCGCCATGTTATACTGTACACGTTCATTAATATTTTAGATTGAAAATTTCAACGTTACTTATTATTGGCCAATCCCTTTTACACGAATTTTCATATTCCTATATAAAGCCTTAATTTTCATATATATGAAAATTATTAATGATAAAATATATATATATATATACATACACATACATTAAATTAATAAATCCAATTGATATCTATATCTAGCTATATCTAAGAATTAGGTGGAATAAATAAAAATAATTTTTTGCTTATAACGGTATCGACAAAAAAAAAAAAAAAAAAAAAAAAAGAAAAGAATTAATACTTGACGCGTTAGTTACTGTACATTTACGTGCGTTTATGTGTGTGTGCGCGTGCGTGCGCGCTTGTGTATGTGTGTGTTTGTATGCGTACGCAATGATATTTGTCGTTGATCCTAACGCCAGATAGGATAGCAATCGGTGTAGGTAGGTATATATCTCTTTTCTGGGATCGGCAGGGTACGCGCATCAATGACAGCTTAGCGAGACACGATTTATGAGGATCGTTATCGGCTTTAACGACCGTTATCGTGTGTGTATTCGATTTCTTCGCAAATTATTATCAAATCATTAATTTATCGGAAAGATTGCGTAAAGAGAGAGAGAGAGAGAGAGAAAAGGATCCCGCACTTTGTCTTTTTTTCTTCTTTTTTTTGCGACGAAGAAACAAGAGAATGATTTTGCGAAAGACTAGTAGTATTATGTACCGAAATAGGGACGTACACGAGTTCAATTTTATTCTCTCTCTCTCTCTCTCTCTCTCTCACTCTCTCTTTCTCTTTCTCTATCTCTATCTCTATCTTTATCTCTCTCTTTTTCACGAGGGTCGAAATGCAAATCTTCACCACTCCCTTCGATTTTATTTATTTCCTGTTTGGGTACCTGCCTATAGTATTTTTTCTTTTTTTTCTTCTTTTTTTTTTTTGTTTTTTTTTTGTTCGAAACAAATTGGAGGCGGGGTTGAGAGGAAGAGAGGGTAGGAGATTGAGGGGATGAGTCGGTAAAGGGAAAAATGTAAGTCCTCGAACGTGTCGATTTCTTATCTCCCGTTCGCGTCAGAACGAAGATTATTTGCAAATCATTTTTCCAAATTAATAGTTACGAAACGAGCCGATTCACATTGATGATAATAATATATAATAATCGATTAAATGCCAGTAGGTAGTACCTATAATCGTATAATCGAATCTCTAAAATCCTCAATAATAAGATCTCAATTGTTAAATGATTCGCGATCGACGATACTTAATTACGATAGTAAAGAGAATGTAAAACATTAGATACCGATAAATTTTTTAATCCTCGACGAGAGAAAAAAATGATAATTTATATAACCTCGAAGAAAAAAATGATAATTTATATAACTTTCATATCCGATCGTTAACTAATCGAATCGAATCGAATAAATTTATCATTTCGAGTTTAACAAATATTTTCTTTCTCTTTCTTCCACTTTTTTTCTTTTCTTTTCTACAACGAGATTGTTTTGACCGTACATGGATGCTATTTTACAACGGACTAAAAGATAAAACTCTTGGCATTTATCAAAGAGTATTACTATAACGATAACACTTATAACGATTAACAATAGTTTTATCGAGAACGATATAATACAATACAATTCGAGA
>NC_062189.1:785000-792500 GCF_912470025.1 Vespa velutina | reverse complement strand
AGAGAGAGAGAGAGGGAGAGAGAGAGAGAGAGAGAGACAAAATAAAATAAAAAGTAAAAAAAGAAAGATAGAGGAAAAAGCATTAAAAAAGTGAAAGAAAAAAAGAAAAAAAAGAAAAAAAGAAAAGAAAAGAAAAGAAATGATTTTCGTTTAGGCCATCACTCGAGACACCTCTTCCAACCATTCTTTTCTTCGTTTGGTCGAAAATGATGGATCACCAATGTCGTCCAATTCGTGGTACCTTTAATGCGGTACGTTTCGAAGGTAAGTAAAGTAAGTACTTAAATGGCCCTCTCCTCGTTCGCTCGTATGTAACCAAATAAGAGAGAGGAAAAGAATGTTTGCTTAAGGGACGAGGCACGTCCGGCACACTCACAGAATACTCCTCGCTGTCTTCTACTTTGGCTCGATACCGTGTCTCTTGAGGGAACAAGTATGTACCACCGCGTTGCGTAGGATATATATATATATATATATATATATATATATATATATATATATATGTGTATACACTGTCGTCGACTTTTAATAGTAATTAAACGATTTAACCACCACTTAATCAAATAAATATAATACTCCGTTGTGCTTTAATCGTTTATCTTTCTCTCTCGCTCTCTCTCTCTCTCTCTTTCGTTAGATACTTTATCGGGGAGTAAAAATGAAAAAAAAAAAAAAAAAAACAAAAGAAATTAAAAATGATTCTCATTCTAAGAAATTGAACGGACGTACATTTCGAATGTAACATTCATTCTATTATATTTCTTTTTTTCTTTTTTTTTTTTTTTTTCTTTTTTTTTCTTCATTCTCTCGTTAATCTCTATTGTTTCCTTCCTTAAATCAATATTATTAAATGTATATGTTATTCGACAAGATAAATTGTAATATTGTTTCTAATATCGTTCTTTAAATATTCGAAGAAGATCAATAAGGATTTTCATAAAATTTATCTCTTTCGAATTCCTACGCCAATGCGTGCACGTATCAGGGTCCATGCAGGTAGTAAACACATGTATATCGTATTGTAGATCGCCCATGCACACGCATACACGTATAGAAGGATTCACACATATAGAGACAGTCAGGGGGGGACAGACGACGCATACATATACAAGCATGTAACGTAGAGACAGCTTCTCCTTCGTCACCCTTAGCAGCCAGCCGAGTAAACATTGAAAGATTTTTAACCACCGATTATGCTCTGTCACGATAAGCCAAACTTCTTCTTCTTCTTCTTCTTCTTCTTCTTTTTTTCTTCTTTTTTTCTTTTTCCTCTTCTTCTTCCTTTCTTATTCTTTTTTTTTTTCTTTTCTTCCTTCTTTTTCTACGATCCACTATCGTTCCTATCGTATCATCGTTTCGACGATTCTTTTCCTTTTTACGTTTAAGTGACTAAAAAAGAGAAGAAAGGAAAATTTTTTTTCTTCGGACTAAACGAAAGAAAGTGAAAAGGAATTAATACGTCATAATAGTTACCGATTTAAAAATATTTAATGATAATTGTTCCTGACGAAGGACAAAGTCTAAATAGCAACAATAACAATAACAATGACAATAACAATAACAACAAAAACAACGACAATGACACACCTTTCTTGCGATCGCGATAATAATAATAATAATAATTGAAACATCTAAATATATCTAATTTTCGTTCAGTAGTAATAATAATAATAATAATAATAATAATAATGATAATAATAAAAAGAAAAGAAATATATAAATTTAGAACGTAACACATTTAGCGTTTGTTAAATACGCATTTATAAGCTTTACGAAGAAAAGAATTACTTATCGTTATATGATGGTAATTAACGATTTGATGATAGTTATTTCAAGCTGAGCCGAGCCGAACCGAGTCAAGTCAAGCCAAGCCGAGCCAAGCCAAGTCAAAGCCGTACTTCTAATCCCTGGGATAAGATCGTTCGATAAATGCTCGATTAGGTATCGCCTAAGAGATAAATCTTAATTGGTGTCGTGTTAACTTTTATCAGAAATTCGTATATGTAAAAGACATTAATTGGGCTTTATCGTTTATCCGGTAAACGTCGTCAATTATATATATATATATATATATATATATTTATTTATTTATGTGTATGTGTGTGTGTGTGTGTATGTATGTATGATACTATCCACGTAATAATATCAAATTAATAAAAAAGAAAATACGAAAAAAAAAAAAAAAGATTCGTAAAAGTAGACTTATTATGATATTAGAAACGATACTCTTTCACGATTGGTCGGTAAATTTCAATCGACAGATATATCGCGATATTCTCATAAATTTCTTAAATTCCCCTTTATATCGTCGTCTTCGAATGATATGACTCATGCTTTCTCTCTCTCTCTCTCACTCTCTCACTCTCTCTCACTCTCTCTCTCTCTCTCTCTCTCTCTTTTTCTCTCTATGTGACTCACGTAACATAACGTAAATTACGTTCGAAGGTGATCTCTTTCGTTGAAAAAGGTTTACTCACTCGAGATGGAAAGAAGTCATCGAGTTTCTAATGATAAAGGTATTTACGTTAGGAGAATTGAAAAATTTGCGCGGGAAAAGATATCTAAAATCGGTGTATATATATATATATATGATTATAATGCTATACATATACATATTATATCGCGATGAGCGAGGATATTTGCGTTGCACTCAATTACACCGATGACATTTAATCGTGTAATCAGGTATTTATTGCCACGTCTTTGCTCAAATATCAGGAAAGTTCTTTTTATTAAAGCGATAAAAGGAAACGAGAACGAAAGATCTACGATTACAACCCTTTCGAAGATTAAGAGGAAGATCCAACGGCCGTTCTAGTTTCTCCAAACTAGAAATATATATATATATATATATATATATATATACACTTTTTTCATCCTTACGTTTGTAGATGCTTATATATATATATATATATGTCTGTATGAGATAGATAAATAGATAGAAATGGAATGGCGAATTTTTCAACAACAAAATAACGTCCGGAAACAATTAGTCGAATTTTACGTCTAGGGTGCAATTATGCCGTTTAACGGATATCATGGCGTCGTCTTTTCACCGGCTCAATGCTTTCCACCACCCCTTGTCTAGGTCTCGTACAACCCTCGCGCGCAAGCTCTCTCTCTCTCTCTCTCTCTCTCTCGGTCTCTCTGGCTGACTCTCCATCTTTATCTCTGTCTCATTCTCTCTCTCTCTCTCTCTCTCTCTCTCTCTCTTTTATCCCCCTCTCCATCCGAAGCCCTCCTCCGTAATTAGAATCTGCCTCGCTTCTACGAAGCTCCTCCGCCGCCATCTCTGCCGCCACCTCGCCCCCTCACCGGCCATTACTTTTAATGGCGTTGTTAATGAAACTAGGTGTCGCCAAATTAACCTCCCATTCCACAGCAGTGCTCAACCAAGAGCAAACTATCGTCTAACTATACGTTTTCTATAGTATGAGAAATCGCGTCGACCATTTACGATTTTCATCTTCAAATTATTTTCTATCTTAGATTTTATACATATGTATATATATATATATATATATATATATATATATATATAGAAATTTTTTTTATTTCGTCTTAGTATTCCCCAATCAATTTCCTTGTTACTTTTATCAAAGGACTCGTTTATTTTTTTACTTCGTTAAAAGAATAGAAAAGAAATAGGAGATAGGGGAAAGAAAAGAAAAGAGAAAAAAAGAGGGGAATAATTCTCTCTCTCTCTCTCTCTTTCTCTCTCTCTCACTCTCTCACTCTCTCACTCTCTCTCTCTCTCTCTCTTTTTCTCAGAAAAGAAAAGAAGAGAATCAAACTAGAAAGCGTAACTCTTGAAAACGTCGACGCACACTTTAACGTAACGCAAACTAATGGATAACCTCGTTCGAAGTCCCCCCTTGTGGTGGGGGTCCGTTTGAAAACCACTGGCGCAGGCTGATTACCGCGGTAACCACCCCCCGAGCGCCAATTAATCTTAACTTTTACGGGGCAAACACTTTTCATTAAGCCCACTCCTTCCTCCGGTCGGTCGGTCGGTCGGTCGGTCGGTCGAAAGAGAGAAAGAGGGAGAGAGAGAGAGAGAGAGAGAGAGAGAGAGAGAGAGAGAGAGAGAGAGAGAGAGAAAATACTCAGTTTCCATCCCCACATTCGTTCTCGTTTCTAGCAATGCTCTCTCTCTCTCTCTCTCTCTCTCTCTCTCTATCTATCTATCTCTTTCCCCTCTTCTATCCCCTTCCAACCCTCTTTTTTCTTCAACCACCCCTCGCAACCCACTGGAGGAAAATGGCTCCCCAGACAAGCGTTTAATCTGGCTCTAATTAGCAACTTACCCTCCGCCATCCTACCCCTCTTGTCTCTCTCTTTCTTTCTCTCTTTGTCTCTGTCTGTCTCTTTCTCCCTCCCTCCCACCCTCCTTCTCTCTCTCTCTCTCTCTCTCTCTCTCTCTCTCTCTCTCCCCTCCTCCACTCCCCTTTTTCCACTGCCATTCTGCAAGCAGTTTTCTCACATTCTCCAACTTCTCCATCGTGTTATTTGATTCCTGCATAAATACGTTTCCTCCACTTTGTTTACCTACTTATTTTCTCTTCGAAGGATAATAATTTTTTATAATTGAAATATTCTAAAGGACTAAAGGAAAGATTAATATATTAATGTAAATACTCGATGGGATTTAAAATTTAGGATTCATATCGTGGCACGGGTTATGATTAAACTGTGAAATTTGCACAATAAAAAATTTAATATGCTTTTCGTAATATTCTTTTTTTCTTTTTTTTTTTTTCTTCTTCTTTTTATGTATTCTTGTTTGCTTTGTTTTTTTTTTACTCCACTATTTTTTTTTTTTTATTATCATTATGATCATTATTATTGTTATTATTTTTATTTTTTTTTTTTATTTCTTTTCTTTTTTTTTTCTTTTTTTCTTTAATTCGATAAGCAGATCTAATTGATTAAAGCAAGTTTATCGATGATTATTTTTTTTATCCTCGAAAGGTAAACGTACGTCGTCGATAATAACAAGAGTATTGATCGGTAATGCAGTCTATCGAGCGTCGATAAATGAAGATTTTTATCCCCGTGGGAACTACTTTATCGATGCACCAATCTATTGCCTCTTATCTCTTATCGATAACATTATCAAAGAGGAGATAGATTTGTAATGATCGATTAATAATACATTCCTATAATAAATATTATTCCAAAGGTATTTTGTTTTACGTTCGAGTAAAATCTTTCGTAAGAATTAAAATTATTTTTTAGCGCACGCACACGTAGAAGAACGACGTGATTATTATTATTATTATTATTATTATTATTATTATTATTATTATTATTATTATTATTATTATTATTATTATTGTTATTATTATTATAATAATTATTATTATTACTATAATTATTATTATTATTATTATTATTATTATTATTATTATTATTATTATTATTATTATTATTATTATTAGCTCTTTCTTCTTTTTCTTTTTTTTCTTTTTTTTTTTCACGTCATCCCCATCACGATAAATGTCTCTTTCGAAAGTTAATGGTAGTAGCTTTGGTAACTTTAACAAATGTTAACGCACTGCACACGACCGATCTTTCGAGTATTTTGTTCACTCGTTTTCTCCTCTCTCTCTCTCACACACGCTCTCTCATATTGTTCGTTTCTCTCTCTCTTTTATCCAAAATGAACAGTAGAACGTATTCTTTATGTGAAATCTCAACTCATAACTTTGTCTATCCACGGCACGAACTTTTGAATATTAGTATATACACCAGGCAAATGTTCACGTCCACAGCCAATACCCCATGAAACTAAACCAATCAACACGTGTCTGCCTTCAACGGACATGGTCAATGGTCCACCGGAATCACCCTAATAAGAAATAATAATAATAATAATTAATATTAATTAAAATGAAGTATGTATTAATTAAATTTTAATTATGTACAAACAAAAAAAAAAAAAGAAAAAAACAATACTAAACTTACTTGACAGGAATCTCTACCGCCTTCTTTGTAACCAGCGCATAGAAATACGTCGTGTATGGTTTCGCGTCTACCGGCCGCTCTGAACCACCTTTGACATCTTTCGTTAGGTATCACCTAATCAAACATTTATTTTAATATCGTGAATTAATCCTAATTTAATCCCAATTATTCCCGTGGGATTTATCACGCAACCCCAAAACAACTTTGAGCTTAATTGAAACAATTTGCCCATTGATTTATAATTCTTTTTTTTTTCCGTATAACGACAAAATTAAAAATGCCATTCTCAAATCTACGGACTATTATTATTACATAGAAGCTTCAAAGAATATACAATATTACTTTAAAGTCAAAATTATTCGTTCTATATAAATGACAGCTTGTTCATAAGTGACTGAGATTTATTACAGTCCAAATGTACAATTAGGATTAATATTAATTCAAGAATTTTGATCTAATGAAAATTAGATTTTTTTTTTCTTTTTTTTTTCTCTCTTTCTTCGACAAAGAAAAAAATTATAGGACCTATTATAAATCAATGCAATGAAAATTTACCTCTACGTCGACTTCCTGTAAGACCGAAGGTGCTGAACTCTGACCGTGACGAGTTCTTCCCCATCCGGCAACGGTTGCTGTTCGACCTGATAACTTAAGATTTCTAGCCGGCAGGCAAACTGGTACGATGTGCTGTTTAAACGCTACGGTCCTCGACAATTTTACCAATGCCACGTCATTACGGAAATCCGTCGGTGAATATTGTGGATGAACCTGATATATCGTTATATATATATATATATGTGTGTGTGTGTATTGTGTGTTGTGTGTATATGCATACTTTTTCACGATATCATTAAATTATTTATCGATAAAACGTACTTCCTTCCTTTCGATGTTAAATTCTTCATGAAGCAAACGTTCCGAGGCATCTCTCACGTCCCATTCACCTAATCGAACTTTCAAATTATTGTTTGGTGTCCTGAATGAAGAAAGACATTAGCTCGCATTAATCATTGTAAAATGTGTCCCGAGCAAAAGGTAGAGAGGAAGATAAAACGTAAAAAGAAAAAAAAAAAAAAAAGGAAAGAAAAAAAGGAAAAAAAGAAAAAAGAAAAAAAAAGAAAAGGAAATTGGAGCAAGAAATATTTACGTTGCGACACAGTGAGCCGCTGTTACGACCCATCTGTTGTTCAACAGAGCACCGCCGCAGGATAATTTCTTCGTCAGGAATCCTGACTTTATGATGGCAGCCTGAAAGACGGGAAAAAAAGAAAAATAAATAAATAAAAAGAAAAAGAGAAACAACAATTATATCGATCTATCGATCTTATTTCTTTTGGATAGATCCATTTCTTTTTCTCTTTTTATTTTATTCTAACCTGCCATGGATGACTTCCGAAACTTGAACTGTGCCCGCCAACGATCCTATTGCTTCTGGTATAAAGTTCGCCGCAACCTATAGAGAAAAAAAAAAGAAAAAGAAAAAGAAAAAAAAATAAAAAGAATTATCTATTTCATCGGAGAATATTTTCTTTA